>NC_069502.1:214440060-214532560 GCF_027579735.1 Bombina bombina
CTTCTACCGGATGGAGGACCTCTTCTTGCTCCGCTTGGATGAAGAATTTGGCTCGGCTGGGTGAAGACAACTCAAGGTAGGGAGATCTTCAGGGGCTTAGTGTTAGGTTTATTTAAGGGGGGTTTGGGTTAGATTAGGGGTATGTGGGTGGTGGGTTGTAATGTTGGGGGGGGGTATTGTATGTTTTTTTTTTACAGGCAAAAGAGCTGAACTTCTTGGGGCATGCCCCGCAAAGGGCCCTGTTCAGGGCTGGTAAGGTAAAAGAGCTTTGAACTTTAGTAATTTAGAATAGGGTAGGGCATTTTTTTATTTTGGGGGGCTTTGTTATTTTATTAGGGGGCTTAGAGTAGGTGTAATTAGTTTAAAATTGTTGTAATATATTTCTAATGTTTGTAAATATCTTTTTATTTTTTGTAACTTAGTTTTTTTTTTATTTTTTGTACTTTAGTTAGTTTATTTCATTGTATTTATTTGTAGGAATTGTATTTAATTTATTTATTGATAGTGTAGTGTTAGGTTTAATTGTAGATAATTATAGGTATTTAATTTAATTTATTTATTGATAGTGTAGTGTAGGTTTAATTGTAACTTAGGTTAGGATTTATTTTACAGGTAAATTTGTAATTATTTTAACTATTTTAGCTATTAAATAGTTCTTAACTATTTAATAGCTATTGTACCTGGTTAAAATAAATACAAAGTTACCTGTAAAATAAATATTAATCCTAAAATAGCTATAATATCATTATAATTTATATTGTAGCTATATTAGGATTTATTTTACAGGTAAGTATTTAGCTTTAAATAGGAATAATTTATTTAATAAGAGTTAATTAATTAATTTCGTTAGATTAAAATTATATTTAATTTAGGGGGGTGTTAGTGTTAGGGTTAGATTTAGCTTTAGGGGTTAATACATTTATTAGAATAGCGGTGAGCTCCAGTCGGCAGATTAGGGGTTAATAATTGAAGTTAGGTGTCGGCGATGTTAGGGAGGGCAGATTAGGGGTTAATACTATTTATTATAGGGTTAGTGAGGCGGATTAGGGGTTAATAACTTTATTATAGTAGCGGTGCGGTCCGCTCGGCAGATTAGGGGTTAATAAGTGTAGGCAGGTGGAGGCGACGTTGAGGGGGGGCAGATTAGGGGTTAATAAATATAATATAGGGGTCGGCGGTGTTAGGGGCAGCAGATTAGGGGTACATAGCTATAATGTAGGTGGCGGCTCTTTGCGGTCGGCAGATTAGGGGTTAATAAGTGTAGATAGCTGGCTGCGACGTTGTGGGGGGCAGGTTAGGGGTTAATAAATATAATATAGGGGTCGGCGGTGTTAGGGGCAGCTGATTAGGGGTACATAAGTATAACGTAGGTGGCGGTCGGCAGATTAGGGGTTAAAAAAATTTAATCGAGTGTCGGCGATGTGGGGGGGCCTCGGTTTAGGGGTACATAGGTAGTTTATGGGTGTTAGTGTACTTTAGAGCACAGTAGTTAAGAGCTTTATAAACCGGCGTTAGCCCAGAAAGCTCTTAACTACTGACTTTTTTCTGCGGCTGGAGTTTTGTCGTTAGATTTCTAACGCTCACTTCAGACACGACTCTAAATACCGGAGTTAGAAAGATCCCATTGAAAAGATAGGATACGCAATTGACGTAAGGGGATCTGCGGTATGGAAAAGTCGCGGCTGAAAAGTGAGCGTTAGACCCTTTTTTGACTGACTCCAAATACCGGTGGTAGCCTAAAACCATCATTAGGAGCCTCTAACGCTGGTTTTCACGGCTACTGCCAAACTCCAAATCTAGGCCTTAAAGAGCAAAATATTATTTTAGAACTTATTTTATGTATTTGCGAAGAATATCACAATTTATAACATTGAATCACAAACAAAATGGATTCCTGATTTCATTATCCAGTGAGAACAACAACTGGTCTACAATTTCAGATTTCTGTGCGATTATGTGTTTCTGCCACTAATAACAGTAAGAAAACAATGAATTTATTTAACTCCCTATGCTACCATACATGAATGTAAGTGTATCAATTAAAGAGACAGAGCACAAGTGTTTTCATTAAATATAAAAACCATAAAGCAAAATTCAAATACAGTAATAAGTTATAGTTGCATATAAAAAATAAAATTAAAAAATAAACAGGGAGGGTGTCTCCTAACAATTGTCTGCCTGGTTAAACAGTAACCAAAACATGTTTCAAAGTCAAACCCTTCCTCAGTAACCTCTGGAATTCTATTGTGTGTTGTGGCATTTAAATGGTTAATATTGTTTAAGAGAGTCTTGTTTTTTTACTTTGGGGTTTGTGTTGACTTATGATTTCAACTGAGGGTCAGTGGAATTTTAGGGGTTAATTTAAATTGGAATTGTGGTGGTATAAGGCTCTAATTTGTTAGGGAGTTATTTATTATTTACTAGTCCTAAAGCCCGTGTACATGGGCCAAATTTTGCAGTACAGCGGTTCCACCCCTTGCTCTCTCTCTATCCCCCCACTTTTCTGCTCTCTCTACCCCTCTCTTTGCACTCTCCCCCTCTCTTTTGCTCTCTCTCTCTCCACTCTCTTCTGCTCTCTCTCTCTTTCTCTCCCCTCTCTTTCACCCCTCTCTTTGGCTCTATCTCTCTCCCCTCTCTTTTGCTCTCTCCCCCATCTCTTTTGCTATCTCTCTCTCTCTCTCCCCTCTCTTTTGCTCCCCCCCCATCTCTTTTGCTCTCTCCCTCCCTCTCTTTTCGCTCTCTCCCCATCTCTTTTGCTGTTTCTCTCCCCTCTCTTTTGCTGTCTCTCTCCCTCTCTTTTGCTCTCTCTATTCCCCCTCTTTTTGCTTTCTCTATTCCCCTCTTTTGCGCTCTCTCCCTCCTCTATTTTGCTCTCTCTCTCCCCCTCTCTTTTGCTCTCTCTCTCTCCCCCCTCTTTTTCTCTCTATATTCGCCCTCTTTTGCTCTCTCCCCCCTCTCTTTTGCTTTCTCTATCCCCCCTCTTTTGCTCTCTCTCTCCCCTATCTTTTGCTCTTTTTCTCCCCTCTCTTATGCTCTCTCCCCTCTCTTTTGCGCTCTCTCTCTGCTCTCTTTTGCACTCTATGCCATCTTATGCTCTCTCCCCCTCTCTTTTGCTCTCTATCAACTCTCTTTTGCTGTCTCTCTCCACTTTCTCCCCCCCTCTCTTTTGCTCTCTCTATTTCCCCTATTTTGCTTTCTCTCTCCCTCCCCTTTCTTTTGCTCTCCCTCCCCCCCTCTCTTTTGCTCTCTCCCTTCCTCTCTCTCTATATCTCCTTTTTTGAGCTCTCACTCCCCCTTTCTTTTGCTCCCTCTCTCTATCTCCCCTCTTTTGATCTCTCTCTCCCCTGTCTCTCTAAGTCTCTTTTGCTTTCACTCTATCCCCCCTCTTTGGTGCTCTTTTGAGCTCTCGGAATGGCCAGCCCAACCCTGCCCACACTCCGTCCGGCCCAGCCCAGGTCATAAAACATCACGTCCAAACCCGCCCATGTCACATTCGGTCATGCCCGCGTCACGCCCGGTCACGCCCATGTCCGGCCGGTCCGTTACTCACTCTGCAGTGTTAAAGGCCAGGTGTGTTTGTCCTCGTGCGCAGTGTCTACTGTGCATGACAGCTTCAGACAAACACACTTGGCCCCTTATTATATAGGATGGCTTGTGCTAAACTGGATGCTGCTGGGGCTTTTACTGATGGTCACAGACAGTTTTTACTTTTTAAATGGGTGATAGATTAAATATATTTTAAAATAGTAGACAAATTATTTTAACACCTGTAAGTTAAAATTGGCTGAATAAGCTTTTGGCCAGTGAATAGTAATTATCTCTTAGCATAAACTGAAAACTGTAAAAGTTCTATAAGTGTCTTTTTATGGCAAGAGGGCAAAATTAGCATTGCCAGTTATAATTGTTATCAGTCTACAATGATTGAAGCTGTAGGTTTTGAGAAATATTTTTATCTAATGGTGCCTAATCCATCCACACCTTACACAAGGAATGTAACATGTTTACTCATTTCTGAATGAAATGCTGAGATGCAATAAGGAAAATCATTAAGATAAATCTGAGATTGAAACAAAAGATATTCTACCTTTGTACCAATTCTCAAAGGGACAGTGTAAACCGATTTTCATATAACTGCACATAATAGACACTACAGTCCTATAAAAAATTAATATGCACAGAATCCAGTATAAAACCTTTTAAAAACTTACTTAGAAGCTCAAGAAAAACAATCAATCTTGCACGTAAAAAAAAATACGTTTTTGCATGGGATTTCCATAGCACTGTTATTACAGGTTATGTGGTGAGGCTAAAATGCTTGCGTTCCAGCCTATACCGACACGATCCATACCACCATCTGAGAGCAGTAGTTATGAGTTAAGCGCAACAAAACTGTTACACAAAACTCATAACTAAAATGTTACAAAGTACACTAACACCCATAAACTACTTATTAACCCCTAACCCGAGGACCTACCACATCGCAAACACTATATTAAAGTTATTAACCCCTATTCCGCCACTCCCCGACAGCGCCACCACTATAATAAAGTTATTAACCTATAATCTGCCGCTCCCGGCATCGCTGCCACTAATAAAAGCTATTAACCCCTATTCCCCCTGCACCCCAACATCGCCGACACTATAATAAAGTTATTAATCCCTATTTCGCCGCTCCCCATATCGGCACCACTATAATAAAGTTATTAACCCCTATTCCGCTGCTCCCCAACATTGCCGCCACTAAATAAAGTTATTAACCCCTATACCTCTGGCCTCCCACATCACTGTCACTTAAAAAATCCTATTAACCCCTAAACCGCCAGCCCCCCACATCACAAAAAACTAAAATAAACTATTAACCCCTAAACCTAAAAAAAAACTAACTTTAAATTAAAATTACAATATCCCTATCTTAACATAAATAAAAACTTACCTGTGAAATTATAAAAACCTAAGTTTAAACAAACAATTAACCTAACATAAATACTAGACTAAAATGAAAATAACTACAAATTAAATAAACTAAATTACACATTAAAAAAACTAACACTACTAAAAAAACATATTCTAAAATTACAAAAAATAACAAATACTAAATTACAAAAAATAACAAACACTAAATTACAAAAAATAACAAACAAAATTATCCAAAATAAAAAAAAAATACACCTGGAGAACTTCCAGGTGGCGGCCATGCTTGGATGTAAAAGTTTGGGCTGCTCCAGCTTTACTTTATTATCAGAGATATATCTCAAACATCAGTTTTCACTTAGACTTCATGCTAACATCTTTCAGACTTCTAGAAGATTTGCTCTCCAAAGAAGTCTTTATTATTAGGATTGCTGCCTGCTCTCAAATTCCAGAGCTTTTCTCGAGTCTGAGGCCTCATAACAGAACCCCCCTAGTGGCTTACTTTTCAGTTTCCACTGACGTGCAGTGATTTTGGTACACTGCTGTATACTACAAACAACATGGAGATAACAGCCAGTGAGTTTATAAACCTGCTGAAATATTTACTGGATCAGTACAGATTCCATTTTTTACAGGAAATAGAGCAATCTACAGGACGCTATCAAGGTATTGGCACTAGTCACATGGCAGAGCTACACATACAGATTCTACCCACAGAGAACGAGAAGCCCAGCAAAGTCACCAGTGGTTGCGACAACTATCGGGAAACCCCGATCGCAAACAGTGGCACAATACTCAATATACCTACCTATATAGAGGGTGACATGCTGCCTCTGCTTCCTACTACAAAGTAGACCCAGCTTGATAATGGAGATCTGTTCGCCGGAGCGGGAGCTACAGATTGCACTCAAGGCTTGCTGGCCAGTAGTGAGAGAGAATTACCCGCACTTACCCAGGCACGATCGCTGCTTTGACTGAACAACTGCCAATCAAATCAGGGAACAACTTATCACACCCCTACTGTGTCACAGAGGTCTGTGGATCAAACTTTAATCAAAACAGAAGGTGGATCGGTGCGAAGAACACTACAGGAACCACTTCTGGAGATTCTCTTATGAAAATTGGAAAGGATCCATGTAAACAGGGCATCCGATAATAAACTTCCCTTACATGATTATGAACTACCTTGCATATAGGAATTAGTTCATTACAGGGCATTGGATGATAAACTTCTCTTACATTCTTATGAACTGCCTTATATAAAGGACTTAGTTCATTGCGTCCGTAATATCATAAGTATTCTGGGCACACTGTATCCTGGACCAAACTCTACCTATCTGTGTCATATTATATGACAAAATCTGATTCTGAGACTTGTTGACATTGACTCTGTGGATACCATCCAGCAGGGATAAGAGTTAGTGATCTGGGTTTGTATGGTCTAGCCATAAGATTTTTCCACAGATCGCTGTTTAAATTTGTATTTATATGTCTAATCTAACAGATGCTAAAGCCAGTTCTATTTTTTTATATACTAATTGCTATTCATATATTGGTCTATTGTTATGTAGATATGCTAACACCACAAAGGAGCCACAATTGAAATATTGCTAATATTTATTCTATAAAGGGGGATTAATGTCAATTAAAGTTAAGGTTTCTCTATTCCTATTTTGTATATAAACCTGATATTTGGAGAAATGTTGGTCTTTACCTCCTAATATTTTAAATAATTATTGGTAGATATGTTTGCCTTTTATCATATACTTAACAGGCTTAAACAAAAATATCTAAGTTTTATATTTCTAACCCACCATAAGGCAGCTATATACAGTTTGCAGAACGTTACCATATAACAGGAGTGGTTATTACTGTTTTCTTTTTATATATGATCTATTTATACACTCTTGTTTACCACCCAACTGATATAACATAGACATTATACTCTATGCTCTATAATATATGGACATTTTCTTTGCAATTTATATTAGGTTCAGACCACACCGTTACTCCTAAACTAAGATATCTATTAGGATCCATTAGCGACCCCTTCTGTTCCTTCCCCAAAGCATCCCCACTCCAATTTAACCTACATGCCTGGTGGTCCAAGAGAGGCCACTGTTTCTATTCAGGGGAATTTATGTTTTGCACTCTTTGTTAATTTTTTCATAGGGGATTATTACTTTCTCATATACAAAATAAAAAGAAAACTGAGGATTGTTGTATGCTCTACTTACCATATATACAGCTTTATGAGACTATTCTACAGTTCATTGTTCCAGTGGTATTTTGTGATGTCTAATTGTACACTGTAATTCATGCCACCTAATTTAAATTGTACAATACTATGTATAACAGCAATTTTGTTTATTGCTGTACTTTGTCTCTTACTACCTAAGGGCTATTATTTGGAACAACTATGTATTGTTTTGTTTACAACCTTAATAAAAATATTATAAAAAAAAACAAAACAAATAACAATTACACCTAATCTAATATATAAAAATAAAAATAAAATAAGCCCCAAAAAATAAAAATCCTAGACTACAATAAACTACCAATAGCCCTTAAAAGGGCATTTTGTAGGGCATCATCCTAAAGAAATCAGCTCTTTTCCCTGTAAAAAATACAAAGACCCCCCCAACAGTAAAACCCACCACGCAACCAAAACCTAACTCTAACAAAAATCTAAGCTACCCATTGCCCTGAAAAGGGCATTTGTACGGGCATTGCCCTTAAAAGGGCATCTAGCTCTTTTGCATTGCCCTTAAAAGGGCATTCAGCTCTTTTAAGAATACCCAAACCCTAGCCTAAAAAAAAAAAACACCCAAAAAAACATCCGGACATCCAGGCGTCGAGAAGTCTTCATCCAAGCGGTAAAGGTCTTCATCCCTTCAGGCGGCATCTTCTATCTTCATTCAGGCAGCATCTTCTATCTTCATCCCGGCAGCGCAGATCGGGTCTATCCTTCAAGACATCTGGCACGGAACGTCCTCTTCATATGGTCGCCGCCGTACACTGAATCTTCAATGCAAGGGAGCCTTTTCAAAATGGTGTCCCTTGCATTCCTATTGGCTGATTTGATTTTTGAAATTCAAATCAGCCAATAGGATGAGAGCTACTGAAATCCTATTGGCTGTTCAAATCAGCCCATATGATGAGAGCTACTAAAATTCTATTGGCTATTCAAATCAGCCAATAGAATTTCAGTAGCTCTCATCCTATTGGCTGATTTGAACAGCCAATAGATGTTCAGTAGCTCTCATCCTATTGACTGATTTTAATTTCAAAAATCAAATCAGCCAATAGGAATGCAAGGGACGCCATTTTGAAAAGGCTCCCTTGCATTGAAGATTCAGTGTACGGCGGAGACTGTATGAAGAGGACGCTCTGCGCCGGCTGTCTTGAAGGATGGACCCGCTCTGTGCCGTCGGGATGAAGATAGAAGACGCTGCTGGGATGAGGATAAAAGATGCCGCCTGGATGAAGATAGAAGATGCCACCTGGATGGATGAAGACCTTGCCACCTAGATGAAGACTTTTCGCTGCCTCGAAATCTGGACATCAAAAACTGTAAGTGGATCGTCGGGGGTTAGTGTTAGTTTTGTTTTGTTTTGTTTTTTGGATGGGTTTACTTTTTTGGGTGGGTAGTTATTTTAATTTTAGTCTAATAGTTATGTTAGCTTAATTCTTAGTTTATACCTAGGTTTTTTAATTTCACAGGTATGTTTTTATTTATTTTAAGATAGGGGTATTGAAATTTTAATTTAAAGTTAGGGGGTTGTTAGGTTTAGGGGTTAATAGTTTAATTTAGTTTTTTGCGATGTGGGGGGCTGGCGGTTTAGGGATTAATAGGTTTATTTAGTGGCGGTGATGTGGAAGGCCAGAGGTTTAGGGGTTAATAACTTTATTTAGTGGCGGCAATGTTGGGGAGTGGCGGAATAGGGGTTAATAGCTTTGTTATAGTGTTGGCAGTGTTGCGGTGCGTGGAAATAGGGGTTAATAACTTTATTATAGTGGCAGTGATGTCAGTGAGTGGTGGAATAGGGGTTAATAACTTTTATTATTGGCGGCGATGTTGGGAGCGACTGATTAGGGGTTAATAAGTTTATTTTGGTGTCAACTATGTCGAGGCGGCAGATTAGGAGGTAATAACTTTATTTAGGTGTCAGCGATGTCGGGCTGGCAGATTAGGGGTGTTTAGACTTGGGGCTTATGTTAGGGTGTTAGGTTTAAACGTAACTTTTTTTTCCCGATAGACATCAATGGGGTTGCGTTACGGCGATCTCCATTCCGCGCTTCAGGTGTTGTTGTTTTTTTCTAACACTCTCTCCCCATTGATGTCTTTGGGGAAAGCGTGCATGAGCACGTATTATCAGCCCTTGGATTTTGTGTGGTATGGAGCTCATCGCAACCATAAAGCACGCACAAGGCGGCTTTTTAAAAACATGTAATGGCAGCGCTATGGGGGGAGTAAAATAACGCAACTTTTGTTGCATTCGTTTCGCACCCTCTATAGCGCAAAACTTGTAATCTAGGTGTTTGTAATTTTGAACCACCAATGTATGCAGTGAATATAAAATATCTATACCTAAAAACTGAGTCCTGTTTAATAACTGCAACATTAGAGATGATGACATCTACTTATTTTCACCAAAAACTGTGGCAACTTTATTTCCCAAACTAGTATAACCACAGCTCACTATATTATATGAACTAATTTGTTTTCCCACATTTGGATGCTATTAATGGTGGTTTGTAAATAGCTTACATTCCAAATTAAAGAATTTTCAGCAGCAGTTTTATGTTCAATTATCTGGTTCTAAACATCTGTAATAATTCTTTTTAGTGTTGGTCAGATTCAGTTAGTCAATATAGCACCAATTGCTTAAATAAAGTAAATGAATCGATTTTGTCAAGCAATCATTCATTCTCCTGTTTGCCGAATGCACATCTCTAATGATTAGTTCCAAACATTGGCAACTTCTTCTTTACTTAAAGAGCAAAATATTACAACTGAGAACTTATTTTATGTATTTGCGAAGAATATCACCATTTATTACATTGAGTCACAACCAACATGGATTCCTGATTTCATAATCCTGTGAGAAAAACAACTGGTCTACAATTTCAGATTTCTGTGCGATTATGTGTTTCTGCCACTAATAACAGTAAGAAAACAATGAATGTATTTAAGTCCCTATGCTACCATACATGAATATAAGCTTATCAATTAAAGAGACAGAGCATAAGTGTTTTTATTAAATATAAAAATTATAGAGCAAAATTAAAATACAGTAATAAGTTATAGTTGCATATAAAAAATAAAATTAAAAAATAAACAGGGAAGGTGTCTCCTAACAATTGTCTGCCTGGTTAAACAGTAACCAAAACATGTTTCAAAGTGCAACCCTTCCTCAGTCACCTGGGGAATTTTATTGTGTGTTATTGCAGTTTAATGGTTAATAATGAATATAAGCTTATCAATTAAAGAGACAGAGCACAAGTGTTTCATTAAATATAAAAACCATAAAGCAAAATTCAAATACAGTAATAAGTTATAGTTGCATATAAAAAATAAACAGGGAGGGGGTCTGCCTGGTTAAACAGTGACCATAACATGTTTCAAAGTCCAACCCTTCCTCAGTCAACTGGGGAATATTATTGTGTGTTGTGGCAGTTTAATGGTTAATAATGGTAAAGAGGGTTTTTTTCTTTTTTACTTTGGGGTTTGTGTTGACTTATGTTAGGGGATTTTAACTGAGGGTCTGTGAAATGCTAGGGATTAATTTGAATTGGAGTTGTGGTGGTATAAGGCTCTAATTTGCTAGGGAGTTGACTAAGTTATTTATTACTTAGGGCTTGTGATAAATTGGATGCTGCTGGGGCTTTTACTGATGGTCACAGACCATTAGTTTTTATAACCAGACTTTTTAAATGGTTAATAGATTAAATATATTTTAAAATAGTGGACAAATTATTTTAACACCTGAAAAATGTAAGTTAAATTTGGCTGAATAAGCTTTAGGCCAGTGAATAATAAAATACATAAACTGAATAGCTGTAAAAGTTATATTAGTGTATTTTTATGGCAAGAGGGCAAAATTAGCATTGCCAATTATAATTGTTATCTGTCTACAATGATTGAAGCTGTAGGTTTTGATAAATATTTTTATCTAATGGCGCATAATCCATCCACACATTACACAAGGAATGTAACGTTTACTCATTTCTGAATAAAATGCTGAGATGCAATAATGAAAATCATTAAGATAAATCTGAGATTGAAGCAAAAGATATTCTACCTTTGTACCAATTCTCAAAGGGACAGCGTACACCGATTTTCATATAACTGCACATAATAGACACTACTATAAAAAACAATATGCACAGAATTCAGTATAAAACCGTTTGAAAACTTAATTAGAAGCTCAAGAAAATCAGCACAATGTTATTAAAAAAATAAGCAAAAATATACATTGTTACAAAAACACTCCTAGATGAGCTATATAAATAACAAACAAACAAACAAAAATAAATAAAAAGAAGACACAAAACAAAACACACTTTTTCTGTTAGTTTTATACGGCCAGTCCCTCTCTCTTTCCAGTTCCTGTTATACAGCAAACATTTTTTTTCATTATCTTGAGATTATATAGAAGTATCAATTGTTTGTTGATGCACTGGTTTGCCATTGGTTAGTTGATAATTTCACAAGTAAAGGTCAGTAAAAAACCCTGAAAAAAGTCAATGTAAACCTGTAATTATGCTCTTAAACAATTTGCTGTACTTACCAAATAGTACTAAAAAAATACAGATAACACCAACAATTTATGCATGTACTGTGGGTATTTTTTAAAGGGACAGTACAAATTAAACATTCATGATTTATATAGGGCATGCTATTTTAAACAACTTTCCAATGTACTTTTATCATCACATTTGCTTTGTTCTCTAGGTATTCTTAGTTTAAAGCTAAATCTAGGTAGGCTCATATACTAATTTCTAAGCCCTTGAAGTCCGCCTCTTATCTGAATGCATTTGACATATTTTCACAGCTAAAGGGCTTTAGTTCATGTGTGCCATATAGATGACATTGTACTCACGCCTGTTGACTAAAATGCAAGTCTGTCAAAAGAACGGAAATTAGGGGGTAGGTTGCAGAGGCTTAGATACAAGGTAACAACTATATTTATATAACTGTGTTGGTTATGCAAAACTGGAGAATGGGTAACAAAGGGATTATCTATCTTTTTAAACAATACAATTCTGGAATAGACTGTCCCTTTAAGCTTGATTTAGTGGCTATTCAAATGGATAAGAATGGTTTAGAAAACATATGCAATAATCAACCAACCAGACATTCAATGTTTTGAATGCCAATTAGGGCTGACAGGTGATACATATATAACCAAACAGTTCAGTGTTTTAAGAGGCCATCCATTTTTTTTTTTTTTTTTTTTAAATAAATAAAAGGAAAATAGCTAATTGTGTCTTATCTGTGCATACTATATGGGGCTTATTAATTACTGGTGTGATCAAGGTCTATCCACTGTTCCACCTGCACCTCCCTCTAACAGGGCAAATGTTCAGGTTTTTAGGCACAGCCCCAGGTGCTATAAGGAAAATAGTTAAGATATATCTGAGTATGGAGCAAAGGATATTCTACCTTTGTACCAATTCATAAAGGGATAGCGTACACCAATTCTCATATAACTGAATGTAATAGATACTACTAAAAAAATGAATATGCACAGATACTGATCTAAAAATCCAGTATAGAACCTTTTAAAAACTAGGTTACAAGTTCAAGAAAATCAGCACAATGTTATTAAAAAATAAGCAAAAGTATACATTGTTACAAAAACACTCCCAGATGGCTTATATAAATGGGTAATCTACAAAACATTTATGAAAAGAAACATCTAGTGTAAAATGTCCCTTTAAGGGCAGTGTGATTAATATTTACATTTTTAGAGGGGGGAGGGGGGGGCATTTAAATATGTTCTCTCTGGGCTCTCAATCCTTTTTTTCTATGTAATAGTAAAATCTGGAAATACACATTATTTTACAGACATACACAATTCAAACAGACAAAATACATATTATGCATTTTAAACATTTTGTATACCTACATCTGGAATTACCATTCCTTAAAAAAAATTGCTTGTGAGATTCATTGCTTTTTCAATTTTTGAATTCACACTCAAATTGTTGTGATTGTCAGTTTTATTTCACAATCATAAAAGTGCTTTCCACTGTGATCACACCTTCATGACTGGAAGGAACCGTGTCTCCATGAAGAGGCTTTTATACAGGATTGGGCCTTCATAATGGGGGCTTTCAAATAGGGACTAATCTTCAAGACATGTATTTCAAAAAGGTAATGTGCTTTTGTTATTATTTGTAACAGCAAAGAAAAAAAACTGTTCACGACAGTACGGTTTTCCAGTTTTTGCAGCAACAAAAAGCCAAGCAATGAAAGTGTTGTTCCTTTTGAAATCCTAGTCATGAAGGTGCAATCTTGTTTGAAAGCCCATCACAAGGGAGCAATACCATTTGAAAACCCATCACAAGGGAGCAATACCATTTGAAAGCCCGTCACAAGGGAGCAATACCATTTGAAAGCCTGTCACAAGGGGGCAATACCATTTGAAAACCCGTAAGAAGGAAGCAATCCAGTTTAAAAGCCCAACTTTTTGTGAGAAGCTGTGACAGTATGTTGAAAGGAGACACGTTCCAACACCCACACACTAATAAGCGCTATAAGATCAACTATAGACTCTCATGTATGAGCACCTATGTAATCTATATGTTGATTTGCCCGTGCTCCCATGTATATATAGGCAAAGCGGTCACTACATTTCGGGAATGTATGGCAAACCATCGCTGTGCGATCAGAGACGCCCTCAAGAAAGGGGACTCTGATCAGCCAGTAGCTCGCCATTTTGCTCGTCATAAGCATAGTGTCTCAAGTCTTAGAAATATGCTCATTGACCAGGTGCCATCGCTAACAAGGGGAGGCAATAGGGGCAATCGACTTCTCAGACTGGAAACCAGATGGATATACACACTAGATAACATAACACCTAAAGGGTTGAACACCATGTTGGATTTTTCACCATTTTACACAGGATCCTAAGAAAACTTCTAACTACAGTTTTACACTCTCTGTACCATCATATTATGTGGTCTAATTCCTCAATGCTGTACATATGCCACACTCCTCTGTTTAAGACCTCTGGTATCTGATTTTCTGCCATACTTGGACAGATAGGTTGTATTGCACAGGAATGGGCTTGATGTATAATAATGCCGTTCCTGTTACTTAGTAAAATATTCACCTGATGTCACTTATTTTTGATGTCTCATTTTTGATGTCTCATAATATAATTTTAGCCATCCATTGTATGTCCTCTATTGATGTACCTAGATCTGATGATCTTTTTAAATTGTTTTTATCATTCACAATCGTGTTGTCTCCTATGCAGTGTCTTTGGTTCTATCTTTAAAATTTGCCCATGCCTATGACTGGTCTTAAATGACACACATATGATATGTAATTGACACATGCAGGGTGTTTATTTGTTGATGTTATTTTTGACAGGTAGCTGATTTTTTCTATTGGTGCGTGTAGTTGTGATGCTGCACCCTTACGTTCCCCTGGCAACGGACGTCTATGCGTGACTCACGCAGATGACGTAATTTCCACCCGACACTGCACACGGGCCGCATTTGCGGCTCAGCGTCCTAAGGGGCTACACATGGGTATTTAAGGTGATGGGATAAAGTATTGAGTATACCGCTTTTGTATTCAAATTTAGTTTGTACAAACGCTATATTTGAGTTTTTATAAATAAATTTGTGTGTGACAATATTGCACTAGTCCTTGCATCACTTTTGTCATCCACATATTCTACGGCTTTGCACAAGCCTCTCTGGATATCCAAACTGTAAAAGGAGTAACACAGTTTGGATCTTGATAAGAAGCTGCATATTGTAGTGAAAAGAGCAACACAGATTTACTCTGGATTAAGGAGCTGCAGAGAGTGCTTTCACTTATATCTTACCTCATAACGATTGAGGGTGTTTGCTGTGAGTATACATCCTTAAGGGGTTTTCACCTGAAGTGGAGGTCACTTTGTGAAGGGTGCAGAAAGAAATATACCATCTGTACTGTTGTCCTTTCACATTTTGTCGTCACATATTGGGTTCTCCACAGACAGAAAAGACTATCATTTATCTCCCTGTATTATTTAGGACGCACTCTACCAATTTCATTTGTATCTGCACATTCGGTTCTGTTGATAAACACTATAACCGCATGCGATTGTCACTCTGCCCGGTCTCAAGAGCGCATGCGTCTACTTCTACAATTGTGAAAATAAGAACAAGCCAATGTTAGTATAAAATATAATTAAAATCGTTGGTTTAGGCTTGCACACGGACCGAGGCACTTGCATTGCAATACGTCTGCAGATGACGTATATGATCACTCAGGCAAAAATGTTATGCGCATGCGAGAATCGGCCACGCGCATTCAAGCCTAACCAAAAGATAGTATGTGTAACGCATGCGCAGATGCAAGAATAAGGCGATGACGTTGCTGCACGGACGCCTATCGGCCAGAATTTCAATTGGCCCACATAAAAACGTGATCAGGAAGAAAATAATCAGAAAAAAACGGGTTGTTTTTAGCGACGGAAAAAGTACTAGTTTATTACAGGTAAAACTTGATTTTAACACAAGGAACAACAATTTCATGAATGAAAGTCCTATTGATTTTAAAGCTAAAATTAAATTACGGTTAGCAGCAAAGTAAAGTTTACTTTCACTTTAAAGCTAAATACTTACCTGTAAAATAAACCCTAATATAGCTACAATATAACAAATAATTATATTGTAGCTATATTAGGATTTATATTTATTTTACAGGCAACTTTGTATTTATTTTAACCAGGTACAATAGCTATTAAATAGTTAATAACTAGACAAGCATCATGCTTCATTCACTGCCCAAATGGCGGCCTCTACCGCTGAGCTCAAAAAAGAGATCTCATCAACAAATGAAAGAATTGACACTTTGGAAAGAAAGCAGGAGGATGCCGCTGTGGAGCATTCTAACCTACAATCTTACACACAACGCCTCGCAGACTACCTAGACGTTGTCGATGATAAGATAGCGGACTTGGAAGATAGATCTCGGAGGAATAACCTCAGGCTCCGAGGTATCCCCGAGTCTGTCTCTGCTGGCGATTTACAACCATATCTAAAAGAACTGTTTCTTGTGCTAGCGCCCCCCGCCACGGAGGCTGAAGCCCTGATGGACAATGCACACCGCTCTCTTAAGCCCAAAGGTCTCCCAGATGACCAACCCAGAGACACAATAGTCCGGCTACACTACTTCACTTACAAAGAGAGAATCCAAAGGGCCCATTTTCAGAAACCTTCCCTCCCAGATAAATTTAAAAAGCTACAAATTTTTCCTGACCTTTCTGCAAGGACATTGCAAAAGAGAAAAACTTTCACAGAAGTTACATCCATTCTAAGGAAAAATGAGATCAGGTACAGGTGGGGCTATCCCATAAAACTACTCATCTTCCGGAACAATCAGATGTTTACCATACAGACCCCTAACAGAGGGTACGAACTACTCAAGTTGTGGAATCTATACCCTCCTCAAAAGGAAAAACCACAAACCAGCCAAACCCAATTGAGAGCCACAGCAGCAGAATGGGGGGCCCCCTCCGCCCCTGAGGATCAACGGAGCAAAACAGATGTCTCCAGGGCTGGAGACTGGACTACCCCTTCAACGCGAAGGTTTGGCCTTCAGAAACACCGTGAGGGTCAGGAGTGGCCGATCCTCACGCAGAGACATAGATCTGGATCGCCAGTTTCCTAGGGAGCGCATCTCAGACCCTAAGCTGTAGTATGCTCATTCTGGACACTAGTTATGTGAAGTTACTTTCTTTTTTCCTCTTTTAGTATATGCTGAAAACAGGTGGTCCCGCACCATTTGGACTCTTGCAGCTGGCATGCTGATCTTGATGAACTTTGGACGATAAGTATCTTTTCTTTTGTTCTGTTCCTCTGCAATATACAGTACTCATATCATTGTGACCATTGTTTACATATCTGAGCAGAGACTTTATTGTTTGCTAAATAGTTATCATTGCTATGTTTCTGGGATATTTAGGTTTCATCTCTACCACAAATTACAGTCAAGCATCCATAGACCTAATACACAACACTTACTGCCCCCAACCAGGGTTACACTAATCTATAGGTACCATGTGCTCAGCGAGGGCCCGGCTGCAGCACACTCCCTGTACACATTTCCACCGTGACTTCGGCAGACACATTAGAAAAATAATCCCTACGCATACAACACTTGAAGAACCCCTACAGCAAACCTGCTCATATAGAGTTCCGAACACTTAGTTGTTAACAGAACACTTCACCTCATATATCAGAGTACTCTACCACAGTTCTAAAATTTCAGCTGCCCATTACAAACTCACAGTAGCAAGACCAGTAGGCCACACACCTTGAATAGATCATCAGTTGAGTTTACTGTCTACACCAGGACACCACAGTCTCGACTCCTTAATTTATTCTGTGTGGTCTACACCAAGATGCATACCCGACTGCTTGTTATAATATTGTAGTTACAAGTTGTTTGTTGTTCTGGTTGCTGTTTTATGTATTGAATTACTGTTTTCTTGTAGGTACATTGAAAGTTCTCTATTGTCACTGTCACATAACTCCAATTGTCACGCCACCTCTTCATTGGACAGGCTATAAGGCCGTTATTCTATCTTTTGCCCACCCATCACTCTCTAACAATCCACTGATAAACTTTAGACACCCCCCATTACTTGACCCGCTGTTAACAGTACATCATTTAAAAGTTTTTAACAACCTCCCCCCCCCCACAAACCCAAGCCCCCTTAATCCCTCCACTTAAATGTGCTTCCCCTATTAGGGAAGACGATTAACGCGGTTTCTCTTGACCATACCGCAATACCTATTTTCCAATTTATCTGTACTGCCATAAATTTGACTGAATGTTACATCTTTTTGTACTCTATTAGAAGTTTAAGAACAACCAACCTTCTTTGTCTTTTCGCTCTTGCACTTCTCTTTCATTCCTTTCCCCTCTTAGCCTCTTAGCGCTACCTTCATTTTTCCCTGCCTTTTTTTTTTTTTTTTTTTTCTTTCCTTCTCTCTTCCCTCTTCTTCTGCTTTCTCACTCCCCCACCTCTCCTTAGCATCACCTCAACATGTCCCTTATCTGTACCTCACTTAATACTAGAGGGCTTAATACTCCTAACAAGAGAAGTAGATTAGTTAGCTATTTAACTCGCACCAAAACTAAAATAGCCTTTCTCCAGGAGACCCATTGGGCAGATGGAACCCCTATACCCTTTCGATGTAAACAATACCCGGTAGTGGAGACACCCTCATACCCGGGGAAATCGAGAGGTGTAGCTATTCTGATACATAAATCCGTTCTCTTTGAGAAAGTAGAAACCTTTAAGGACCCAAAGGGTAGATTCCTGATACTGACCTGCAGGATAGATGACACTTCATATACTCTTGCCAATTACTATGGCCCAAACTCTGGACAAATAAGAGCCTTTAGGAAGTTTTTAAGACTGCTGGCCTCTCATAAAACCCAAAATCTACTACTGGCAGGGGATTTCAATATGCTACTAGATACAACACTAGATAGACGCTCTCCTAAGCTTAAACCCTGTGACAAACAAGCCACTAGGACTGCAAAACATTTCAATAACCTCTTGGCCCAACATAATTTGTTCGACATCTGGCATTCCCACCATCCCTCCTCAAGGGACTACTCCTATTATTCCAAAGTACACAATACCTACACCAGGATCGATTACTTTTTTTGTGAACCAAGACTTTTAGACTCGGTCCAATCGGTGCTTATGCCTGAGTGTACATGGTCTGACCACTCCTCGGTCCAGCTTATTCTAAAAAACCCTAACAGCACACCCTTTAGATCCTCCTGGACGCTTCCGTAACACCTCTTTTCTAGTCCAGACCAGGTTGCACTGATCCGGAAAGAGATTTCCGAGTTTCTAAGTATAAACGATAATGGTGCAGTTAACGACTTCTGTCTGTGGAGCACCCTCAAGGCCTTTCTTAGAGGGGTATTCATTAAATTGAACGCGGAGCATAAGAAACGGTTGGGTAGTTCGCTCGCCCAACTCCATGTCTCCCTGAGGAACCTGAACACATTACATGTAGCATCATTAGACCCGCAAATTCTCACCCAAATTGAAACCATTAAGACAAAAATTGCAGCCCTAGAATTAAAAAGGCAACAGACTCAGGTTCAGAAATTCAAACAAACATTTTATGCCAAGGGAAACAAAGCAGACAGGCTATTGGCCAACAAACTTAAGCAAAAGACCGCAGAAGCCCGTATCCCATATATCAAAACACCCCAGGGAAATGTCCGGCTCCCAGCAGACATAGGGAAAGCCTTTGCTTCTTATTACTCTGCATTATATAACCTGGCGAGCTCCCCTACCCAATGTGTCCCGACCACACAGTACATTCAGGACTTCCTAGACACCATCTCTTTGCTGACCTTGACGGCAGATCAGAGAGATCTGCTTGATGCTCCATTTAGTATCAAAGAAGTCCTACATGCCATTAAATCCCTAAAATCCCACAAAGCTCCAGGTCCTGATGGTTTTGGAGCTCTGTTCTACAAAATGTTCAGACTCCAGCTATCACCACTTCTTAATAGAGTCTGCTCCCTGGCCAGACAATCCGGCTCCCTACCAACTGAGCTTTTAGAGGCGACCATAGTGACCATCCCGAAACCGGGTAAAACCCCCTAACGTATGTGAACACTTCCGCCCCATTTCACTGATCAATGTTGATGTGAAGCTGATGGCGAAACTTCTGTCCTTTAGATTAAATAAAGTTCTCTCGTCACTGTTGGATGGCGACCAAGTAGGCTTCACCCCAGGTCGGGAAGGACCAGATAATACTCGCCGGATCCTCAATATATACTTCGAAGCCAAGCAGCGTAATCTTTCTTGCACGACCCTAGCTTTAGATGCCGAAAAGGCTTTTGATAGGGTCAACTGGACATACTTATTTGAGGTCCTTGATAAGTTTGGCTTCCCTCCGGGATTTTGCTCTTGTGTTAGAGCTCTGTACTCGGCCCCCTCGGCCTCGGTTAGAGGTCTGGGATTCCGCTCCCCGACCTTTCCGATCACCAATTGGACGCGCCAAGGCTGTCCCCTCTCTCCACTGCTCTTCGCCCTAGTCATGGAGCCACTGGCTGAGGCGATCAGAGGTAGTCCTGATGTCCGGGGAGTGGAACTAGAGGGCACCCTGCAAAAAACCGCCTTATTCGCGGATGACCTAACCATATTCCTAAGCGATCCTCTCCATTCCCTCCCTGCCCTTTTTAAGTTGCTGGATAGGTTTGGACAGATTAGTTACTACAAGCTCAACATCAACAAGACGGAGGCATATTCCATTAACGTGTCAGGTACTGATCTTACAGAACTTCAGCAACGGTATCCATTTAATTGGTCCCAGCAGAGGATCAAACATCTTGGAGTTTATCTCTCTTGGAACATCCCCACTATAATAGAGTCTAATTTTTATCCTCTCCTCCAGCAGTTCCAATCTTGTACTGATAGGTGGAGTGTTCCATGTATCTCCTGGTTGGGGCGTATTGCTGCATTCAAGATGCTCCTGCTTCCCAAGCTCACATACCTGTTCCGTTCACTCCCTATCCCTGTTCCTAAATTTTTGATCGGCAAATTTCAGCAAATTTGCAATAAGTATATATGGAAAAATAAGCACCCTAGGGTCGCTACTAGAATACTCCAGCAACCACTCTTGTGTGGGGGCGCGGGCGCCCCTAACATAACATATTACCATGAAGCTTCAAGGCTCTCTCAAGTCCTAGCATGGAAGATCACAGACGGCAAAAACAAATGGCAAATACTAGAGCAAGCAATGCTCCCTAGTCCTCTTACCCTACCCGACCTCATTTGGTTACCCAAGCATGTCAGGTCGCTTTACAAAATCCAGAATACAATAATCTCTCATGCCCTCCGGCTATGGGATAGACTGCGCTCGCTCCCTCAGATAGCCCCACATCCTTCCCCCGTTCACTCTCTAACGGGCCTGCTAGCGGCACTTAGAGACTCCCACCCCCATCTGTGGCAGGAGCACGGAATCCACTGTATGGCAGATTTGTTTTTCAACGGCCAATTCATCACGACCACACAATTTACCAATAATTATAACCCGCCCCAACTTCTTCTATTTGAGTTCTGGAGGCTTAGAAGCCTATTAAAGTCCTGGGGATTTTTAAACCAACCTCCCAGAGCACCCACTATGTGGGGAAAAAGATGGAGCAGCAACGTGAGGATACCTAGGTCACTATCGGTTTCCTACAAAGACTTGATGAATTCCCCCCTTTTCTACAGGTCAGCTTACACATTGGCCTGGGAAAAGGCTTTTCACTTCCGAACGGAACAGGACGAATGGGCCCAAGCGGTGGCCCTAACCAAACAAGCACTTCACTGTGTTACACTACTAGAGTTATATCTTAAAATCTGTACACAGTGGCATCTCACCCCACTTAGATTATACAAAATTTCTCAGATTAATTCTCCATTATGCTGGAGGCAGTGTGGGATGGCGGGTTCGCCGGCCCATATTTGGTGGGAATGTCCGAAATTGGCTACCTTCTGGCAAGTTGTCTCACACAAATGTAGAAACCTAATTCCCTACTTACACAACTCCCCGCAAACAGCTCTATTACACTTAAACTTAGACACAGCCACACCCCCAGAGGCCTTACTCTCCGTTTATATACTTATCTCAGCCAAACTAGCTATAGCGAGACTATGGAGACAGCAAACACCACCTACATGGGGAGAAGTAGTCAAAACCATGTCCTATCTGGAGATAATGGAGGGTCCGATCTTTACTCAACGCAATAAAGTATTTTTGCATTCGGAAATCTGGGAAATATGGAAGCACCTGAACTGATTCTGTTGCAGGGCAGTTAATGGGAGCAGTAGCTGTAGGCTCCATGCACCAGCTAACTCCTCCCCCTCCCCCCCCTCCCCTGCCCACCCAAATCCTCATCACCCTCCCCCCCCCCTTTTTTTTTTTTTTTTTTTCTCTTCTTCTTTCCTCTTCTCTCCCTTTTCTAGCTACTCTGTGGTTGGTCTTTCTGGATACATTCAACTATATAGGTGTATATTTCAAACGCTTTTGGCCCAGTGGGTCCATAGGTGACTAACTGGCCACCCAATGTGTGTACAGTTCAAAAAAGGTAAAGAAAAAGACGTATAGATTATTCAGTTTTATGATGGATAATAATATTTGCATTATTCTCAACAATTTAGACTGTTCATTTGTCCACTTTCATATGTCAGTACTTTTACACTTTATTCTGTTCTAAAATTGAAAAAGAGAGGTTAAGTTTATTTCTTATTTGATTGGATTACTCTGTGATGAAACAGAAAAGACTTTACGTGTTTCATATGTGCATATTGTGTTGTATTCATGCATATTTTGATGTATCACAGCTGTATTGTAATGTGAAGTTAACCTCAATAAAAATTATTATAAAAAAAAAAAAAAAAAAAATAGTTAATAACTATTTAATAGCTACCTAGTTAAAATAATTACAAAATTACCTGTAAAATAAATCCTAACCTAAGTTACAATTAAACCTAACACTACACTATCAATAAATTAATTAAATAAACTATCTACAATTATCTATAATTAAATCAACTAAACTAAATTACCAACATGCCCCGCAAAAGGCCCTTTTAAGGGCTGGTAAGGTAAAAGAGCTTTACAATTTTTATTTTAGAATAGGGTAGGGCATTTTTTTATTTTGGGGGGCTTTGTTATTTTTTTAGGGGGCTTAGAGTAGGTGTAATTAGTTTAAAATTCTTGTAATCTTTTTTTTTTTTTTTGTAATTTAGTGTTTGTTTGTTTTTTGTAATTTAGTGGGGTTTTTTTTTGGTAATTTAGTTTAGTTGATTTAATTGTAGATAATTGTTGATAGTTTATTTAATTAATTTATTGATAGTGTAGTGTTAGGTTTAATTGTAACTTAGGTTAGGATTTATTTTACAGGTAATTTTGTAATTATTTTAACTAGGTAACTATTAAATAGTTATTAACTATTTAATAGCTATTGTACCTGGTTAAAATAAATACAAAGTTGCCTGTAAAATAAATATAAATCCTAAAATAGCTACAATATAATTATTATTTATATTGTAGCTATATTAGGGTTTATTTTACAGGTAAGTATTTAGCTTTAAATAGGAATAATTTATATAATAAGAATTATTTTATTTTGTTAGAATAACATTATATTTAACTTAGGGGGTGTTAGTGTTAGGGTTAGACTTAGCTTTAGGGGTTAATACATTTATTAGAGTAGCGGTGAGGTCCGGTCGGCAGATTAGGGGTTAATAATTGTAGGTGGCGGCGACGTTGGGGGCGGCAGACTAGGGGTTAATAAATATAATATAGGGGTCGGCGGTGTTAGGGGCAGCAGATTAGGGCTACATAGGGATAACGTAGGATGCGGCGGTGTACGGAGCGGCAGATTAGGTGTTTAAAAAATATGCAGGGGTCAGCGATAGCGGGGGCGGCAGATTAGGGGTTAATAAGTGTAAGGTTAGGGGTGTTTAGACTCGGGGTACATGTTAGGGTGTTAGGTGCAGACTTAGGAAGTGTTTCCCCATAGGAAACAATGGGGCTGCGTTAGGAGCTGAACTCTGCTTTTTTTGCAGGTGTTAGGATATTTTTCAGCTCAAAATGCCCCATTGTTTCCTATGGGGGAATCGTGCACGAGCACGTTTTTGAAGCTGGCCGCGTCCGTAAGCACCGCTGGTATTGAGAGTTGCAGTGGCGGTAAATATGCCTGTATGCTCCCTTTTTGGAGCCTAACGCAGCCCTTCTGTGAACTCTAAATACCAGCGGTATTTAAAAGGTGCGGGGGAAAAGAAGCACGCGTAGCTAACGCACCCCTTTGGCCGCAGAACTCTAAATCTAGGCGATTGCTCTTAACGCTTATGAAGTAAGCTTCAAAGCCCATAGACTGGGATATTTTAAACTCTGAGTTTAACGGTCAGCACTAATTATGACCGTTTTTTTGCTGAATTTTATGTACAGGGATTTTTAACTACCACAAAGCTCTGTGATTGAATGTATGCTTGTATGAATATTTGGAGATTTTGCAAGATTTTGCAAGAGAACAGTGGAATATCTGAACTCATGTATCCCTGATATACAGTTTACCTTTGAGTGGAAAAAGAAAAAATATTTTTTTTGGATATTGAGCTTACTATGGACTTTAAGTCTAGGAAAATTGAAACTCCAGTGTATCGCAAACCTATACTTTACTGCACTCATTAAGCTCACATCCAAAACATGTATGTTGATTAATAGCTAAGGGACAATTTCTCAGGACTAAGAGGATCAGTTCAATGGAAGATACCTTTCTCTATGAATGTGTATCTTTGCAAGATAGACTGCGTAAAAGTGGCTATAATGAGAAAGGTATTAGACATGTTCTTGAGGATACACAAAAGAGAGAAAGAAGTAGTCTTTTGCCGTCTAGCAATCAACCCCATATAAATAGGGGGAGAGAGGAGAAGAGGCCTTCTTTTGTGACAAAATATTCAATGCAATACTATCAAATATGCAATATCATTAAGAAATACCTACCCATCCTATATGGAGATGATTTACTTAAAGACACAGTTAATCATGGTTGTAGATTCATATATAGGAAGAATTTGACTCTGGGAAATATGGTTTCACTGAGCCAATTGCGAAAACCTGTGAGTCAGAGCTCTTGGCTTAGAAATGATGGAACACACAAATGTGGAAATAATTTTAAAGCATGTGAGGTCATCAAGGTGGGCACTCAATTTACACCCTATGTGACAAATTAATCTTTCAATACTAGAGGCTGTATAAATTGTTCAACGACATTTGTGATCTACCTCATTGGTTGTACGTATAATAAATTACAGTATGTGGGTATGACTACAAGTGATGTTCGTACTAGGATACAGGAACACCTGGGGTACATCAGAAATGGTATTCTTTGTCCAGAATTAGCCAGACACTTTATTGAAGTTCATAATGGGAATGTGAGCAATTTTGAATGGAATGCAATAGAGACCGTAAGATGCCCTCCCAGGGGTGGAGATAAATGGCCCATTTTAGCCAGGCAAGAGGTCTATTGGATAAACAAAATGTGCACACTTGTACCTAATGGCTTCAATGCAGAAAATTATATTATTAATTTCTTGGTATGAATTTTATTTTTGGATCTTTGATATATGAATGATTTAAAATAGATGAACTATGAATCTATGGGTCTGACGTTTAACACCAATAAGTTCTATGATGTATCAGTTTAGACAAGTAGATATGGGCTGATCATGAAAGTTATTCTGCATTAATATGTACTAGGGTATTTATTTATTAATCTATGTTATGCCTCTGTATGCCAATGCATTATTAATCAAGCTTGATTCTGTACTTGGCAGGTTGATACTCTGTAACCATCTTATGATATGTGTGCAAACCTTATACGTTTTGTATACTATTTATGGAGCAAAATGATCCATCACCTTTTGATGTAATTGTTGTTAATGTTTAGACTTATGCATTTGAATACTCATCATTGTACAAATTAGATTTTATCCAAAATTATATATCTTAATCCTATTATTTAAATGTATACATTGCTATTTGATACACTCTAATTCTATGTATATATTATTTATTTTTAAAATATTTTACCAGGAAGGATACATTGAGCTTTCTCTCATTTTCAAGAATGTCATGGGTCCACAAAACATTGCATTGTTACAATAGGGTGCAATAAAATACAGAAACAATATTAATACATAATATATGCAACATTTAACATACAACAGGTAGGAAATATATAATCAACCATGACAGGTGCATTCTGTTTTGAGATATGTAGAGAGGGATCTCTTAAAGAATTTTAGGCTTATATATGAGCTTGTATATATATATATATATATTTAATTGTGATTTTAAATTAAATGGAATTCATTATTCTGGGTTTTTCCACAGATGTGCATTGAATGGGCTAACGCTGTTTTCTTTATCATGTGAGGGAAGGAAGGGGGGGGTGTTTTTATCCACCAATAGGTAATGTATGTATAGTTTAAATAAGTGTGACACCTATAAGAATTTATGGTCTATGATTATGGCTATGCATCGCCGAAACGCGTAAGACCGTTTCTACTCTCTTTCCCTACTATGCCTTGGTACCGAAGTACTTTTTAATTTTAATCTGAATATAATAAAGCCTTGGTTTTATCATAATCAAAGAGGTGGTTCATTTTGTATTCTTTGTTATTACCAGTAGTTATGGATTTTGTGTAACTAAAATGTTTTACAAAACTCATAACTAAAGTGTTACAAGGTACACTAACACACATAAACTACCTATTAACCCCTTAACCATTGCCCTCCCACATTGCAAACACTATATTAAACCTATTAACCCCTAATCTGCCACCCACCCACATCGCAACTTTTAAATAAACCTATTAACCCCTAATCTGCTGCCCATCCACATCGCCAACATTATTTAAAAATATTAACCCCTATTCCGCTGTTCCCCGACATCACTGCCACTAAATAAACCACAGCCTCCCCCACATCGCAAAACACTAAATTAAACTATTAACCCCTAAGCCCCCAACTTTAAATTAAAATGACAATATAACTCTATTTAAATTAATAAAAACTTACCTGTGAAATAAATATAAACCTAACATTAAACTATAAATTAACCTAACATAACTAATCTAATAAAATAAAAAAATACTACAAATTAACTAAATTACAACATTTAAAAAAACTAACATTAAGAAAAAAAATTAAAAATGTAAATTACAACTAAAGAAAAACAATTCCTATGAAAAATTTAAAAATTCTAAGGCCTAGATTTGGAGTTTGGCGGTAGATGGGCTGTTAACGCTCCGCGGGCTTTTTTCTGGCCGCACCATAAAATTAACTCTGGTATCGAGAGTTCAAAAAAAGGCTGCGTTAGGCTCCAAAAAAGGAGCGTAGAGCATTTTTACCGCAAATGCAACTCTCGATACCAGAGTTGCTTACGGACGCGGCCAGCCTCAAAAACGTGCTCGTGCACGATTCCCCCATAGGAAACAATGGGGCTGTTTGAGCTGAAAAAAAACCTAACACCTGCAAAAAAGCAGCGTTCAGCTCCTAACGCAGCCCCATTGTTTTCTATGGGGAAACACTTCCTACGTCTGCACCTAACACTCTAACATGTACCCCGAGTCTAAACCCCTAACCTTACACTTATTAACCCCTAATCTGCCGCCCCCGCTATCGCTGACCCCTGCATTATATTATTAACCCCTAATCTTCCGACCCAATCAGATTGAGCTCGCATTCTATTGGCTGATCGGAACAGCCAATAGAATGCGAGCTCAATCTGATTGGCTGATTGGATCAGCCAATAGGATTGAACTTGATTCTGATTGGCTGATTCCATCAGCCAATCAGAATATTCCTACCTTAATTCCGATTGGCTGATAGAATCCTATCAGCCAATCGGAATTCGAGGGACGCCATCTTGGATGACGTCCCTTAAAGGAACCGTCATTCGTCGGGAGACGCCGGAAGAAGAGGATGGATCCGCGTCGGCTGCTTCAAGATGGACCCGCTCCGCACCGGATGGAAGAAGATCGAAGATGCCGCTTGGAGAAGATGTTTGCCGGTCCGGATGTCCTCTTCTTGCCGGATAGGAGGAAGACTTTGGAGCCTCTTCTGGACCTCTTCAGCACCGGATGCCAGGACGGATCGGTGATACCTGGATGGTGAAGACAAGGTAGGAAGATCTTCAGGGGCTTAGTGTTAGGTTTATTTAAGGGGGGTTTGGGTTAGATTAGGGGTATGTGGGTGGTGGGTTGTAATGTTGGGGGGGGTATTGTATATATTTTTTTACAGGCAAAAGAGCTGATTTTCTTGGGGCATGCCCCGCAAAGGGCCCTGTTCAGGGCTGGTAAGGTAAAAGAGCTTTTAACTCAATTAATTTAGAATAGGGTAGGGCATTTTTTTATTTTGGGGGTCTTTGTTATTTTATTAGGGGGCTTAGAGTAGGTGTAATTAGTTTAAAATTGTTGTAATATTTTTCTTATGTTTGTAAATATTTTTTTATTTTTTGTAACTTAGTTCTTTTTTATTTTTTGTACTTTAGTTAGTTTATGTAATTGTAGTTATTTGTAGCATTTGTGTTTAATTTATTTATTGATAGTGTAGTGTTAGGTTAATTGTAGGTAATTGTAGGTAGTTTATTTAATTAATTTATTGATAGGGTAGTGTTAGGTTTAATTATAACTTAGGTTAGGATTTATTTTACAGGTAAATTTGTTATTATTTTAACTAGGTAACTATTAAATAGTTCTTAACTATTTAATAGCTATTGTACCTGGTTAAAATAATTACAAAGTTGCCTGTAAAATAAATATTAATCCTAAAATAGCTATAATATAATTATAATTTATATTGTAGCTATATTAGGATTTATTTTACAGGTAAGTATTTAGCTTTAAATAGGAATAATTTATTTAATAAGAGTTAATTTATTTTGTTAGATTTAAATTATATTTAAGTTAGGGGGGTGTTAGTGTTAGGGTTAGACTTAGCTTTAGGGGTTAATACATTTATTTGAATAGCGGTGAGCTCCGGTCGTCAGATTAGGGGTTAATAATTGAAGTTAGGTGTCGGCGATGTTAGGGAGGGCAGATTAGGGGTTAATACTATTTATGATAGGGTTAGTGAGGCGGATTAGGGGTTAATTACTTTATTATAGTAGCGCTCAGGTCCGCTCGGCAGATTAGGGGTTAATAAGTGTAGGCCGGTGTCGGCGACGTTGAGGGGGGCAGATTAGGGGTTAATAAATATAATATAGGGGTCGGCGGTGTTAGGGGCAGCAGATTAGGGTACATAAGGATAACGTAGGTGGCGGCGCTTTGCGGTCGGCAGATTAGGGGTTAATTATTGTAAGTAGCTGGCGGCGACGTTGTGGGGGGCAGGTTAGGGGTTAATAAATGTAATACAGGGGTCGGCGGTGTTAGGGGCAGCAGATTAGGGGTACATAAGGATAACGTAGGTGGCGGTCGGCAGATTAGGGGTTAAAAAATTTTAATCGAGTGGCGGCGATGTGGGGGGACCTCGGTTTAGGGGTACATAGGTAGTTTATAGGTGTTAGTGTACTTTAGGGTACAGTAGTTAAGAGCTTTATGAACCGGCGTTAGCCCTGAAAGCTCTTAACTCCTGCTATTTTCCGGCGGCTGGAGTTTTGTCATTAGAGCTCTAACGCTCACTTCAGAAACGACTCTAAATACCAGCGTTAGAAAGATCCCATTGAAAAGATAGGATACGCAATTGACGTAAGGGGATCTGCGGTATGGAAAAGTCGCGGCTGAAAAGTGAGCGTTAGACCCTATTTTGAGTGACTCCAAATACCGGCGGTAGCCTAAAACCAGCGTTAGGAGCCTCTAACGCTGGTTTTCACAGCTACCGCCGAACTCTAAATCTAGGCCTAAGTTTCCAAATATAATTAACACTAAAATCACGAAAAATAAAAAACACTAAGATTACCAAAAAAAATAAACAAAATTATCAAAAATAAAAACAATTACACCTAATCTAATCTAATAGCTCTATAAAAATAAACCCCCCTCCCCCAAAATAAAGACACCCCTAGCCTACAATAAACTACCAATAGCCCTTAATAGGGCCTTTTGTAGGGCATTGCCCTAAAGAAATAATTTCTTTTACCTGTAAAAAAATACAAAGTCTTCTCAACAGTAAAACCCACCACCCAACCAACCCCCCAAAATAAAAAAGCTAACTCTAAAAAAAACTAAGTTACCCATTGCCCCTAAAGGGGCATTTGTATGGGCATTTAGCTCTTTTGCATTGCCCTTAAAATGGCATTTAGCTATTTTTCAAAGCACAAAGCCCTAATCTAAAAAAAAAAACACCCCGAAAAAAAAAAAAACCTAACACTAACCCCAGAATATCTACTCACGGTTCCTGAAGTCCGGATATCCATCTCCATCCAGGTGGCGAGGCGTATTCTATCTTCATACCAGCAGCGCGGAGCGGAGTCATCCTGGAAGCCGAAGATATCCTGCATGGAGTGTCCTCTTCATACGGTGGCCACCGTACAATGAAGTTAAATGCAAGGTAGCCGTTAGGTTTTTTTAAATTTGTAATTTAGTATTTTTAATTGGTAGTATTTTTATTTTATTAGATTAGTTATGTTAGGTTAATTTTTAGTTTAATGTTAGGTTTATTTTTATTTCACAGGTACGTTTTTATTTATTTAAATAGAGTTATATTGTAATTTTAATTTAAAGTTAGGGGGGGGTGTTAGGTTTAGGGGTTAATAGTTTAATTTAGTGTTTTGCGATGTGGAGGGCTGGCAGTTTAGGGGTTAGTAGGTTTATTTAGTGGTGGAGATGTGGGAGGCCGGAGGTTTAGGAGTTAATAACTTTACTTAGTGTCGGCGATGTCGGGGAGCTGCGGATTAGGGATTAATAGCTTTTATTAGTGTCGGCGATGTCGGGGCGGCAGACTAGGGGTTAATAACTTTATTATAGTGGTGACGATGTCGAGGAGCAGTGGAATAGGGGTTAACAACTTTATTATAGTGTTGACAATGTCCGAAACTGCAGAATAGGGGTTAATAACTTTTATTAGTGTTGGTGATGTCGGGAGCAGCAGATAAAGAATTCATAACTTTATTTAGGTGTCAGCGATGGTGGATTAGGGGTGTTTAAACTAGGGGTTTATGTTAGGGTGTTAGGTTTAAATGTAACTTTCTTTTCCCCATAGACATCTATGAGGTTGCGTTAATGATCACCATTCCGCACTTCAGGGGTTAGTTTATTTCCTAACACTCTCTCCCCATTGATTTCTATGGGGGAAAGCATGCACGAGCATGTCAAAGCAGCCCTTGGCTTTTGTGCGGTATGGAGCTTAACGCAACCATATCGCACGCACTAGGAGGATTTTCAGAAACTCATAATGACAGAGCTATGGAGGGTGAAATAATGCAACTTTTGTTGCATTCATTTTGCACCCTGTTTAGCGCAAAACTCGTAATCTAGGTGACTGATAGTATCTTCAAGGGATGATAAATTCCTTATTCTCCTGTAGGTTATCCTATGAGATGTAAATGTTGCCTGAAAATGCTGTTCACAGCCTATAAATTATCAAAAATAGAAAATGTTATTGTTTTTTTTTTTTAAATTGCAACTGATGCCATTTCAAATATTTGTAATGAAAAAATACCTTCAAGGAAGGGGGAAATCATAAATCTCCTAAACCTTCTTTTTTGCGTAGGCTGTAAAGAAGTTTCAGTGGGAAGAATAAACAAATGTTATACAGTCATTTTCATTGGAATGCATATTTTAATGTATTGCTAGATAACACTTAAATGTACACCTTGAGGTATGTGTATTTTTGTTAATATGCTTACACCTTGGGGCTGTGGAGACAGTTCCCTGTCTAACAATGTTAATGGCAAGGGTGGAGCGCTAACCTCACTGCGAGGTGTCAAATTCAAAATATGACTCATGTAACTTGGAAGAACGTCACCCCTTATTCTTTGTTTCTTCATAACTGCATTAGTGTTTTAACAATTAAAATAAATTGTAATTATATATATATATATATATATACAATTCAGTAATATAGTTTATATATATATATATATATATATATATATATATATATACACACACAATTCAGTGATGTAGTTCATGACATGGCAGTTGGGGCAAATTGTAAGAAATTATAGTTGTAAATGTTATTGTTAAACTTGGATTAATATGCTTGTAAGTATTGTAGATAGTTTTAGATAATTTAGTATATGTAGTAACATGTTGATATTAGTTGGTTAGTGTATTTGGTTATTTTGTGTACAGTTGTAATAGTTGAATTGTTTTAAAAGGTACAGAAAAAGTAACCATTTAAATGTGCATGGTTGAAATCAGATTTAATATATGAGCAGATTTTAAATATATATTAATTTGCAAAAATGATTCTAATATAAGTTAATACTGTTTTTCAAGGCATTAAATAATGTAATGAAATGACCTATGAACAAGCTGAAAAACTGTTTTAAGTATTCTTGATATATATATATAAATATAAAGTTCAAAGTAGACAAGCACTCCAGAAATCCAAATCACATGCCCAGGGTGCAGCAGATAGGTAAATAGAAAGTAATGAAGAGTGCACTCACCAGGACTTTTCAAAGTTTTATTCCAATTATGTGAAAGTTTTCGGGGGATTAGCCCCTTCCTCAGACATACAAAATACATGTTTGTATTTTGTATGTCTGAGGAAGGGGCTAATCCCCCGAAAACTTTCACATAATTGGAATAAAACTTTGAAAAGTCCTGGTGAGTGCACTCTTTATATATTTATATATATATATATATATATATATATATATATATATATATATATATATATATATATATACATACATACAGACAACACACAGATAAAGTCCAGCAAAAATGGAGGGCCAAGGTCCCTTCCAAAAACCTGGGACCCTAAAACAGCCACACATTGCAAGCTCTCAATCAAACAAATTGGGAACAAGTGAAGGGTGCATAAGCTTATGTAATCACCCCAGACATACACATCCTATGACCCTGCAACATGCTCAGCCCTAGGTGCTCACTTGCACTCACAGGAAGCTGTGCTGTCCCCAGAGTCACAGGCAGTTAACCCCAGACAGGTCTGGGTGCAAGAACCATAGGGGAAATTACAAAATAACAAAACATATTAATACAACACACAGAGAAAGCCTGTGCACCCTTCACTTGTTCCCAGTTTGTTGGATTGAGAGCTTACATTGAATGGCTGTTTTAGGGTCACAGGTTTTTGGAAGGGTCCTTGACGTGGTATCTGCTTTTAATCTTAGCTGAGAGCTTGCATGAGTAAGCGTCACTAGGGGGCATGAAACGCGTCAAACCATTGTGTTTTTGTCTGCCTGGCTTCAGTGGCTCTATCTGTGTGTTTTACAGCCTTTTTTGTGCTGTTTTTTACTACTATTTTTGTACATTTATAAAATGTTTTCTTTTTTATGTTATCCATCTGAGTACCTGTATTTTTTGTCTGTAACTTACCCATTGTTTGTGGCTTGGTTCTGCCACAGCTACGGTGCTCCATTACCTTAGGAGGCTTGCTTTGGTGACCTTTAGGCAGGTTCACTTCTGCTTTCGGAGAGATTTGGATGCTGCTTGGACGGTCACTATGTAACTTACCTATTTCCCTCCTCCCTCTTGCATCAAAGCTTCTCGAAAAATTAGTATATGCACGCCTATCCCATTTCCTTACATTAAACTCCCTCCTTGACCCACTGCAATCTGGATTTCGTCCTCATCATTCCACAGAGACAGCAATTGTTAAGGTTACCAACAACCTACTTACAGCAAAATCAAACGGCCACTTCTCTCTGCTTATCCTCCTTGATCTGTCTGCAGCCTTTGACACTGTTGACCACCCTCTTTTGCTCCAAACCCTCCAATCCTTCGGCATCTGTGACATAGCCCTCTTGTGGCTCTCTTCCTACCTGTCAAACCATACCTTTAGTGTAGCCTTCTCTGGGGCCTCCTCTGCCCCGTCACCACTTTCTGTCGGAGTACCGCAATTCTCTGTCCTTGGTCCCCTTCTCTTCTCAATCTACACATCATCACTAGTCTCCCTAATAAAGTCCAACGGTTTCCATCATTATTTTTATGCCAACGACACCCAAATCTACTTCTCTGCACCAGACCTATCTCCTTCCTTGCTAACCCGTGTCACTAACTGTCTTTCTCACATCTCTTCCTGGATGTCATCTCACTACCTCAAGGTAAATCTCTCCAAAACTTAGCTCCTTATTTTCCCCCTTCTTCCAAAATCTCCACTCCAATCTCTCTATAACTGTCGACAACTCCATCATTACCCCTACCCAGCATGCCCGATGCCTCGGGGTCACGTTTGACTCAGATCTTTCTTTCACTCCTCACATTAAGTCCTTGGCTAAAGCCTGCCGCTTCCCCCTTAAAAACATCTCTAAAATTAGACACTTCCTTACACAAGGCACAACTAAGATTTTAATCCACTCTTTCATCCTTTCCCGTCTCGATTACTTCAACTCTGTCCTCTCTGGTCTCCCCACCTGCCGCGTAGCTCCTTTACAATCCATAATGAATGCCTCTGCCAGGATCATCCTCCTTCATGTCCTCTTTATCTGTTGTACCTCTCTGCCAATCCCTTCACTGGCTTCCTCTTGCCTCTAGGATCAAACACAGAATTCTCACTCTGACATATAAAGCCCTCAACCGCACTGCTCCCCTCTATATCTCAGACCTTTTCTCCAGATACTCTCCCTCCCATCCCCTCTCTCTTGTTACCTCATCACACTCCCGTTTATAAGACTTCTCCAGACTGGCTCCTATCTTGTGGAACTCTATGACTCACTCCACAAGACTCTCCACTAGTTTTGCACAGCTTCCTGTGAGTGCCAGTGAGGACCCAGGACTGAGAATGTTGCAGGGTCATAGGGTGTGTACCCAGTCCGTAGGGCTGTACCCAGTGTACCCAGTGTACCCAGTCCCCTTCCGTGTTTTGTATATATATATATATATATATATATATATATAAACAGTCAATTGAAGACAACACTCTCTGGACTTAATAGGTGCAACAAGTGCCTTTTATTCAGTTACGTTTCGGGGAGCATATTGACCTACAAACATTTATACCCCATTAAATCCTCCCCCAGTGCAAAAAAAAAAAAATGCCAAACTGGTTGACATGGCAATTAGCCATTATTACAGTATACAAGTGATAGATACACATCATGCATTGAATAAAACTTAGTGCAAACATAATATACTATATTTGTCATAGTGGAAACCATATATCACAAAGAGAAAGAAAAAGTGGAAGAAGTGTCAGATAGATACTAATTAACTAAAGAAAAGTGATAAGCATCTCAAAATAATAGTGTTATGTTCAAAACAGATCTGTAGGAACCTAATGCTCAAATTGTGATAAGCATAAATGTGTTACACATAATTTATCTGTTATTTAGGAGCGCATATGCATGTTACAACATATAGGGAATTATAATTAATATCCATATCTCTGCAATGAATAATGGAGCTCATACCTCCAAATCGCAAGTGTGTGGCTGATAGTAGCCTTCTGTCAATGGTTAGTATCTCAACTAGAGTAGCATAGCGTGCGGAAGCGACATAGTCACAGTAGCAATCCGAAATATCAGCGGCAGGGATGTGTATCTATCAAAGCTCGTGCCATCAACCTGACCTCACCCCAATGTTGTGCACAATCCAGATCAGGCTTCACATTGGTTGAGAGGGACACGCCTCCTGTCATCTTATACTGTGGGTCTCAATGGCATATGGGTTGGCATTGGGGAATGACAATTGTGTCCTGCACCCGTATATGGGAAACTTAGACAAATTAATAAAAAAAAAGTTACCCTATACTCATTCATCAAAATGTTATGTAATTGAAAGATGTGTAAATAGTAACCTGGCGTGTGCATGCATATATCTAGATTTTCTCATACAACAAGGAGCGTGGAATATGTGTAATGTACCCCCCCCCCCCTGTAGACATATAGGGAATAGCAAAAAAATCTCAAATACCTGTCCAAATGGAAACATGGAACAGCACAATACCTTGAGCTACACAAAATCTATATAGAACAGAAATACAAAGTATATATGAAATAGTGCTGATAGAACACACAAGCCGAAGTGTTATCACAGTAAGATCTATATATATGGGTCTATATTAGGAAACACAAAGAGATCATTTAAGCTATGTAATATAACTCTATCACAGATATGGCAGCTCTCAAATGGTCACAAGGCCTCAAGATAATAGATCACACAATAAGTGTTTCAGACAGGGGGGTAACCAATCCACTCTAGTGTACCCTGGTGGGTCACACAGGGACCCAAGTACATAGATATTTCAATTAGAGAAAACAGTGCCAATAAACTCCAATGTTTAGTACTTTTGGGATGGATAGTATCCAATTTGTAGATCCACTGTGCCTTTGGAGCAGCAACCTCTCTCTGTCACCCCCTCTCCTCAGCAGGGGGATGTGGTTAATGAGCATGAAATGGAGGTACTTTACATTATGCCCATACTCTAAGAAATGTCTGGCCACCGGTTGATCACTCTTGCCCTTGTCCAATGCAGTCTGTATGACACTTCTGTGGTTGGCCATACGTTTCTTAATGTCATCAGACGATTTTCCAATATAAAAACGCAACAAATGCAGCTTAACATATAGATGACATATTTCGTAGTGCATGTAAGATGGTGCTTGATTGGGAATTGCTACTTTGTGTGAGGGTGTATGAAGTTCCCCCCTTGTAGCATAAAGTGACAAGTAGTGCAGCTGGGGCACCTTAATGATCCCAATGTGGATGATTTATCCCATGAGCCAGTACAGTACTGTAATTCTCCACCTGATCTGTTTTCATTAGTATATCCCTATGTTTTTTTCCTCATTTGTAGCCAACCTTTGGTGACCCGAAGTCTTTAAATAGTAAAGATTCATCAGACCTCATAATGTTCCAATGTTCCTTTAAAGTCATACCCATTGTGTTTGACTGGGGTGTGAAGTTGACTCTTTGATGTGTCCAAATGTGTTCAGCTCGCATCTTTGGTGTGTCCAAGTTCTCACTCATTACTGCTCTTCTTGCCATAGTAATGGTCTCATAATTGTACCCCCTTGCTGCAAATATTTGCTCCATCTCATTTAGTTGTTTTATACGTCTCTCTTCAGAGGTATTATTTTGTATGACCCTAAGCATCTGAGCTTTAGGAATTGCCAAGTAAGACGCTCGACACAGCCTGGAATAACCACATGGCAAATAAATGTAATGTGGCCAAAAGCTTTAAAAGTCCAGGTATAGCTTGTGATGCTCTGTCATTGGCTCAAGGTATTCTGATATCTTGTTACAGAGAATAGAATAGATTCTCTTTCCAGTCAGACTTTATAAATAACCTACAGGGCATCTAAACCCATACAAGGAAGGAAAACTCTTGGCACTCTCTTTCATTTATTTTCTTCTGGTGCCTTGATAGTTCTTTTTCCTCTATGTTGTATTAAACGGAGGATAAATAGATGCAACAGTGCCTCCATGTTTAATAGATCACACAATCTGAAATGGAATTGGCCAGGGTCTTATTTATAGTACCGCCTGAAATCAGTCTCAGACACCCTATTGATTTCTATTTTGTTCACCAAATAATTGTTGGCGATGGAAAATCCACGATGTTGACTTGAAAATTATAATGTGTATATATTGCATTTTTGATAACTTTCAATTTTGGTGAGTTTTGCAGTGAACTTTGACATACTCGTAAGAAAAAAGATTGAACATTGTACAATTATTTATTAAAAATTGAAAATTTTGCATCAATCGTAGGTTTGTACGTATGCGTTTTAATTAGTGCATGTATTTTGCCACGTAAACACACACAGAGATTAAATTCAATGTTTAATTCATAGAGCCCCAAGTGTTCTAAGATATAGCCAAGATGAAGTGCAGCTCAGGATTCAGGTTATGCAAATGAAAATACACCAACTTCTGTTGATCCCCTGTGATGTCTCATGGTGCATAGTTCACCTTTGGAACACCCCAACATATGTTAAACTTATTTTGACACGTTATACTGTTGTATAATAATATATAAGGAGAAGTTAAACAGGTGCACTGCTCCAAAAAACTTCTATGCATGTTAAGCCACTACCTTTAGATAAGGTCTTGTTCCAAAATAGTTCATTAAAACTGTGCAACTCATCTGCTAAACAACTTCTGCAACTCACTTCCTCCTTCGGTCTGTCACAATGGACTGATTCTCCCACTCACAAAGACGTTCACTCCCTTGACCTGATCTTTAGCTATCGATGCACTCTCTCAAACTTCTCAAACTCCCCTTTTCCTCTGTCTGACCACCATCTCCTTACCTGCAACATTTCATCCCTTCCTACAACTCTCCCACCTTCTACTCCTCACACCAAACTTCACAGAAGCATTAGGTCTTTAGATCAGCAACAACTTGCTAATTCCCTTCAACCACTCCTCTCATCCTTCTCCACCTTTTCCTGCCCTGAACAATCTGCCACTATAATTCCACCCTTATATCCGTCCTTGACAATCTCGCCCCTCTTACCACTGCTAGGAAATCACACACTCATCCCCAGCCCTGGCATACTCCTCTGACACGGTACCTTCGCAGATGTTCCCATACTGCTGAACGGCACTGGAGAAAATCACGGAGTTCTGCTGATTTTCTTCATTACAAATTCATCTTGAACTCCTACTACTCTGCCCTTAATCTCCACAAGCAACACTACTTCTCTACCCTTATCTCTAATCTTTCTTCAAACCCAAAACGTCTGTTCTCCACTTTCAATACTCTCCTCCGCCCTCCCCCACTTCCTAATACAACTTCTCTGTCAGCCCAAGACTTTGCCAGTCACTTCATTAACAAAATCGACTCCATCAGACATGAAATCAGCTCTCAACACAATTCCATACTCTCCCCCCCTCAAATACTCTCACCCAACCACAACCCTCATAACCAGAAACTTAGTTCATTCTCCCCTGTTACTGAGGATGAAGTTTCAGCACTTATACTGCGCTCTCACCTCACTACCTGTCCCCTTGACCCTATCCCCTCACAGCTACTCCCCTCTCTCTCTGCTACCCTTACCCCTATACTAACACACATTTTCAACCTCTCCCTGAGCACTGGTACATTTCCCTCATCAATGAAACATGCGCTGGTCACACCTATCCTCAAAAAACCTTCCCTTGATCCTACCTCCCCATCCAACTACCGCCCAATTTCCCTCCTCCCTCTTGCTTCAAAGCTTCTCGAAAAACTAGTATATGCACGCCTATTCCATTTCCTTACGTTAAACTCCCTTCTTGACCCGCTGCAATCTGGATTTCGTCCCTATCACTCCACAGAGACAGCTATTGTTAAGGTCACCAACGACCTACTTACAGCTAAATCAAAAGGCCACTTCTCTCTGCTTATCCTCCTTGATCTGTCCGCAGCCTTTGACACTGTCGACCACCCTCTTCTGCTCCAAACCCTCCAATCCTTCAGCATCTGTGACACAGCCCTTTCGTGGCTCTCTTCCTATCTGTCAAACCGTACCTTCAGTGTAGCCTTCTCTGGTGCCTCCTCTGCCCCGTCACCACTTTCTGTCAGAGTACCGCAAGGCTCTGTCCTCGGTCCCCTTCTCTTCTCAATCTATACGTCATCACTAGGTTCCCTAATTAAGTCCCACAGTTTCCAATATCATTTGTATGCCGATGACACCCAAATCTACTTCTCTGCACCAGAACTATCTCCTTCCTTGCTAATCCGTGTCACTAATTGTCTTTCTCACATCTCTTCCTGGATGTCCTCTCACTACCTCAAGCTAAATCTCTCCAAAACTGAGCTCCTCATTTTCCCCCCTTCTTCCAAAATCTCCACCCCCAATATCTCTATAACTGTCGACAACTCCATCATTACCCCTACCCCGCACGCCCGGTGTCTCGGGGTCACATTCGACTCGGATATTTCCTTCACTCCTCACATTCAGTCATTGGCTAAAGCCTGCCGCTTTCACCTTAAAAACATCTCTAAAATTAGACACTTCCTTACACAAGACACAACTAAGATTTTAATCCACTCTCTCATTCTTTCCCGCCTTGATTACTGCAACTCTGTCCTCTCTGGTCTCCCCACCTGCTGCCTAGCTCCTTTACAATCCATAATGAATGCCTCTGCCAGACTCATCTTCCTTACACGTCGCTCTTCATCTGCTGCGCCTCTCTGCCAATCCCTTCACTGGCTTCCTCTTGCCTCTAGGATCAAACACAAAACCCTCACTCTGACATACAAAGCCCTCAACTGCACTGCTCCCCCCTACATCTCAGACCTTGTCTCCAGATACTCTCCCTCCCATCCCCTTCGCTCTGCTCATGACCTCCTACTCTCCTCCTCTCTTGTCACCTCATCACACTCCCGTTTACAGGACTTCTCCAGACTGGCTCCCATCTTGTGGAACTCTCTGCCTCACTCCATAAGACTCTCTTCTAGTTTTAAAAGCTTCAAGTGCTCCCTAAAGACTCTACTGTTCAGGGACGCATACAACCTACGCTAACCTTTCCTAATACCAGTTCCTCTCCTCCACTGCAATCCCCTGAACCCTCTTAGCATGTAAGCCTAAGAGGCCAGCTGTTTGTAGATCACCTTCTTAAGAGCTCACTACAACAGTGCAACTCTTGGCAGGGCCCTCTACCATATAATTGTTTTGTTGTACTCCCCCTTTGTTTATAGCGCTGCGGAATCTGTTGGTGCTCTACAAATAACCGATAATAATAATAATAATGCAACCCATAGACAGAGAGAGACACAGACATGGACAGATAGATATAGATATGTGTATATATATATATATATATATATATATATATATATATATATATGTGTATGTATATATATATATATATATATATATATATACACTGTATATATAACTGCCAATATAATTATATCTACATGCTACGTTCAAAGTAACTTAAAAGAAGGATCACATGACTATGACTTGCACAAACAGCTGTAAATTACTCATGTACATGTATAAACAATTATACCATGATAATTAAAAAAAATTTTGTTTTCACATTGATTATAAACATGCAGTGATGCCAACTCATGGATTATAGTATTCTAGAAAACTGGTGTAGGACTTTTCCAGTTAATTATATCTTTTAATACTGTATGATAAAGTTGTTTTATTTGAGTGACTGATATGTGCAGTAGTCAATACACAATTAAAAAGTAATTAACATCCACTGTAAACTTTTGAAAAAATACCAAATGTAAACTGTAATTTTAAAGTACATTACAGTATTATACAAAATAGAAAATGGCCCGTAGGGGGCGCTATATGCTACTAAGGTAATCAATAAAATAGTAAGAAAATGAAGATACAATTAGGTAGAGCAGATATATACAATGGCAACCCAGTGTAACTGTCCATAAATGGTAAGGCTATAGGCCGTCCAATCAACAATAATAGCCGCCAAGGTAGATTTGCCAGACAAACTTCCCCAGGCCTTCTGCAGCATGGCAGCAGCTCTTCATGCAAAGGATTATATAGTCCTAAAACAATAGTAATAAGAAGATGCACCTCATGTGCAGATCAGATGGTCTTATTTTGAATAATTTGCACCAAAGGCAACACAGGATACTCACATTTGGTGAAAGCACCCGATTGTGCTTATAGTCGCAGGATGATATCTTATGGTGTATCAGCTCACCACCTCCCACTTACTGGACCGGTATCATATGACAGGATAGACCACAAATGTTGGCATGCTGCATAGAACAGGCAAACTACTAACGTTGCTAATTAAAAGGATTTATTCAAAACAATTAAAAGGAAAATAGTCAGTGCCGGTGGACCCAACAAAATGTTTCTCCCCTAATAATGCAATGCGTTTCTTGGCTTATAAAACAACCGTTTCCTCGGGCATACATGACCGTTACAACACGGTCTTTAAAAAATACAGCAAAACCAATTGAATTAAAATGTCTTAATTGGGAAGGGCGTGTCTATCCCTTAACCCTTGCACATACCTATATACAAACGTTTTAATGTTAAACCTGCAAGAAATCTAGTAGCAGGAAGAGTGCTTTCCCCAAATCGCAACACTTTTGTTAAACATAACAATCAACATAATCGATGTATATAATACATTAGTTAACAAATATTATAATAAATATCCAAATGCATGGTGATAGTGGCCATATAAATGCTGCCACTTTTCTACATTTCATACTGTATGTTATATGTCTACAATTCATCCAACTATTCGTTCGTGAGCAGCTTTGGCAGTTACCTGAGCGTCTAATGTCACGTGACAAGTAGTGAACTAAACAACAGTTCTCTATCAAAGACAGAACGGGATCCTTTTTAAAAACATACTAAGAGGTAGATTTATCAAGCAGTGGATGCTTCAATCTACCCCCTATGTTTCCAGAATGCTTGAAACAAGAGTTAAGAAGCAGCGGTCGTAAGACCGCGGCTTCTTAACTCATCCTTCACCTCTGAAGTGGCGGACCGCAATCATCCCAATCAGATACAATCGGGATGATTGACAACCCCTGCTAGTGGGCGATTGGCCGCGAATATGCAGGGGGCAGCATTGCACAAGCATTTCACTAGAAATCCTTGTACAATGTTAAATGCCGACAATGTATTTAGCGTTGTTGGGCAGACATAATCCACTACAGTAAATACATTGTCCCCTATATGTATACTGTAATTCTAAAGTACAGTAGTTTAATACTGCAGTTGACATTATTACAACAATGAACACAATAATTGCAATGGTAATGTAAACTATATTATCTTAAATTGACAATAAACACTAAATACATTTTATAAACATAGAGTTGAGATTATACCCCTCCTCCCTCTAGTCGAGGGTGCCACCATATGGAAATCTATCTATTACTGCATTCCAGTGCTGATGCGTTTGCACATGTGCAGCACCTCTCCTTCAGATTCCTGCAGTGTAATTTAGGTTCCAAAATGGTGGCAACCATAATTAGAATGCCTGTCATGAAATGTATTTAGTGCAGATTAAACATTTGTGTGCAAGCATAAGGGGTTTATTGCTGGTGTTTGTGTTCTTCGGGCTTGCTGCTGATATTACAATTTGAAATTAAATACGTTCACTTGAGTGCAATTGCGATTTTCCCTAGAATGATTAATGTGACTTCAGAGCTATGGTTAACTATTTCACGAAACAAATAAGTTACACAAACACATCAAAAATACATTACAAAGTACACATAGGGGCATATTTATCAAGCTCCGTATGGCGCTTGATGCCCTGTGTTTCCGTCGAGTCTTCAGGCTCGCCAGAAATAGAAGTTATGAAGCAGCTCCATAACCTGTCCGCCTGCTCTGAGGCGACGGACAGAAATCGCCACAAATCAACCCAATAGAATACGATCGGGTTGATTGACACCCCTGCTGGTGCAATGATAAATGCTGAGAGCATATACTGTCAGCATTTATCAATATGCAGCGGACATGATCCGCTATATCGGATCATGTCCGCTCGCACCATTATAAATAGGCCTCTTAAACTTATATCCACACTATCTAAGATAATTATTAAGTAAAAAAAAATATTGCGCACAAAACTTACAGGGGCTCAAAAATAGGAGGTCTCAGGCGTTAGAAAAACTAACACCTAGATTACAAGTTTTGCGTTCGTGTTTTAAAGCTGAAAAATGGTTATTTTAGTTTTTAAACAGCAACGCAGCCATTACAAGTCTTGTTGGTATAGCTGTACCGCAAACTTTTTAGCCTGTAACGCAACATCAGTCCCGCACTCGTAAAAAATCTGTTTTTTTTTCATGGGTCTTCCATAGCGCAGTCATTACGAGTTTTGCTGTTAGGCTAAAAAGCTTGCATTGCAGCCTATACCGACAAGATCTATTCCGCAATCTGAGAGCAGCAGTTATGAGTTTTACGCAACAAAACTGTTACACAAAACTCATAACTAAACTGTCACAAAGTACATTAACACCCATAAACTACTAATTAACCCCTAAACCGAGGCCCTTCATTGTATTAACCCCTAATCTGTCGCTCCCGACATCGCCACTGCTAATAAAATGTATTAACCCCTATTCAGCCACTCACCGACATCGTCGACACTATACTGAAGTTATTAACCCCTAAACTGCCGCCCTACCACATCGCAAACACTATTTAAATATTATTAACCCCTAATCTGCCGTCCGCCCACATCTCCACCACTATACTAAAGTTATTAACCCCTAATTCTGCAGCCACTATAATAAACCTATTAACCCCATAACCCGCAAGCCCCCCACAACGGAATATACTAAATAATCCTATTAACCCCTAAACCGAAAGCCCCTACATTGCAATAAACTAATTTAAACTAGTAACCCCTAAACCTAATGCCACCCTAACTTTATATTAAAATTACTATTTCCCTATCTTAAATTAAATTACCTGTCAAATTAAATAAACTAAGTTTAAACTAACAATTAAACTAATATAACTATTAAACTAACAATTAAACTAACTACCAATTAAATAAACTACATTACACATTAAAAGCAATCCTAACACTACTCTAAAAATTACAAAGAATCTAATTTAAAAAAAAAAAAATTGCAAAAAATAACAAACACTAAATTACAAAAAATAACAAACAAAATTATCAAAAATAAAAAAGAATTACACCTAGTCTAATAGCCCTATAAAAATAAAAAAGCCCAGCCAAAATAAAAAAACCTAGCCTACAATAAATTACCAATAGCCCTTAAAAGGGCCTTTTGTAGGGCATTGCCTTAAGTTAAACAGCTCTTTTACCTGTAAAAAAAATACAAAGAACCCCAACAGTAAAACCCACCACCCAACCAACCCCCAAAATAAAAAAACCTATCTCTAACAAAAACATAATCTACCCATTGCCCTGAAAATGGCATTTGAATGGGCATTGTCCTTAAACAGGCATTTTGCTATTTAACCTGCCCTGAAAAGGGCATTTAGATCTTTTACGAAAAGCCCAAACCCTAAACTAAAAAAAAAAAACATCCAAAAAAAGTTAAAAAAATCCTAACAATAACCCCCGAAGATCCACTCACAGTTGCTGAGGTCCCGTTTGAAGGATCTTCCTCCCGGCGCTCTATCTTCATCCAGGTGGCTCCATCTTCATCCAGGCATCATCTTCTATCTTCATCCTGGTGGTGTCTTCTATCTTCAATCCGTTGATGGGGAGAGGGTCCATCCTGAAGACATCCGGCGCGGAGCATCCTCTTCATTGGAGCCCTTTGCAATTAAGTAGATCAAAACTTGGAAAGGCATATTTATGCAATATTAATTTTTAATTAAGTTTTTAAAGGGACAGTCTACACTAGAATTTTTATTGTTTTAAAAGATAGTTAATTCCTTTATTACCCATTTCCTAGTTTTGCATAACCAACACAGTTATATTAATACACCTTTTACCTCTGTGATTAACTTGTATCTACGCCTCTGCAAACTGCCCCCTTATTTTAGTTCTTTTGACAGACATGCATTTTATCCAATCAGTGCTGGCTCCTACGAACTCCACGTGCGTGAGCACAGTAGTTTTCTATATGACACACATGAACTAATACCCACTAGTTGTGAAAAATTGTCAAAATGCCCTGAGAGAAGAGGCGGCCTTCAAGGGCTTAGAAATTAGCATATGAACCTCCTAGGTTTAGCTTTCAACTAAGAATACCAAGAGAACAAAACAAAATTGGTGATAAAAGAAAATTGGAAAATTATTTAAAATTGCATGCCCTATCTGATTCATGAAAGTTTATTTTGGACTATATTGTCCCATTAACTATGTATTTGATGTAAATATTTCACATTCCCATGTTCTGCACATAGCAGAAAATGTTTCATGTATTTAGAAATAGATATTCCTATATATATATATATATATATATATATATATATATATATATACCTACAGCTGCATTTCCAACAGCTGCATATCAACAGAGACAGTATGAGCCATCACTTAAGTAAGTAAAAATTCAACGTTTTATTGATACATGTTTAAGATCCAAGACATCACCATTTTCAGCTCAACATGAACTGCTCATCATATCTATACCTATATATAATCATCTATAGATATAGGTATAGATATATATTGCACAAAAAAACATCATATATATGTAGGAATATTTATTTATGAATACATAGAACATATTCTTGCATGTGAAGAACATTGGAATGTGAAATATTAATATTTTCATGTCGGGTTAGCACACATGAGGATATGCAATCGGTTTTGCGCGAGAGTGAGGTGTAGTTTTTTTACACTTCTTTTTCTCCAATGAATTCTATGGGGCGTATCTATCAAGCTCCGGATAGAGCTTGAGGCCCTGTGTTTCTGGCGAGCCTGCAGGCTCGCCAGAAACACCAGTTATGAAGCAGCTCTGAGCAAGTGGACAGACATCGCCGCAATTCAACCCCATAGAGTACGATCTGGTTGATTGACACCCCTGCTGGCGGCCCATTGGCCGCGCTTCTGCAGGGGGCGGCATTGCACCAGCAGCTCTTGTGAGCTGCTGGTGCAATGCTGAATAGGGAGAGCATATTGCTCTCCGTATTCAGTGAGGTCTGGCAGACCTGATCCGCACTGGAGGGGGGGTGATCTGGTCGGAAGGCATTTTGCCCTAAGTGGTATCGTGTGGGTCAGAACGTCCCACATCTAGGCTGACCATATTGCCGCTTTAAGAAGGAACACATATGAAAAATACATATGTGAGGGTTCTTATACAAAACCAGTTCTTTAAACAGCCCTAAAAACAGCCCTGACATATGTATTTTTCATATGTGTCCCTTTTTAAAGCGGCAATATGGTCAGCCTACCCACATCTCTTGGAGTTTGGGAAAGGAACTCCCAATAAAACTGGACTTCCTGAAAGAAGGCCAAGTTGCCGTTTCTATAAAAGGAATACTCTTCCCCAGACAGGAGTTCTGAGGTATAGAGGGTCCACTCCTGAATCTTGGGAACACATGCAGATTTCCATCTCCGAGCAATAAGTGCTTTCACACTGTTTATGCTAATTTGTAGTAATTTCCATCTGATTTTACAAACTTTGTCCTGCTTATAATTCTGGAGGGCGGTAAGGGGCGTTAATCTAAATGTTGTCCCCATTAATTCCATGAGGAATACTTCTACTCTCTTCCAAAAAGGGGAAATCAAGTGACAATTAGTGATGTTGCGAACCTTAAAATTTTGGTTCGCGAACGGTGGACTCGAACTTCCGCTACTGTTTGCAAACCGGCGAACCGCGCAAACCGCCATTGACTTCAATAGGCAGGCGAACTTTAAAACCTACAAGGACTCTTTCTGGCCACAATAGTGATGGAAACGTTTTTTCAAGGGGATTTACACCTGGACTGTGGCATGCCAGATGGGGATCCATGGCAAAACTCCCACGGAAAATTACATAGTTGATGCAGGGTCTGGTTTTAAGCCATAAAGTGCCTTAATCACCTAACATTCCTAAAAAAAAATTGAATAACATGCTTTAAAACATCAGGTATGATGTTTATACATATATATACATATGATAGATACAAATTACATAGATCAATAGATGCAATATACATTTGATGAAAGATACGAATTACATAGATCAATCTATGCAATATACATTTGATAGATACGAATTACATAGATCAAAAGATGCAATATACATTTGATAGAAACGAATTACAAAGATCAATAGATGCAATTTATATTTGATAGATACGATTGATAGTTAGATAGATTTGATAGATAAATAGATAGATTTGATAGATATATGATTTCCCTGACAGAGTATAACAATAAGACATGCGGTCTGGGACCCGTGGTGTGTTAAGTAGTATTATTCTTAGCAGTTTACTACCTGTTACTCCCCCTATCGGGGGAAGTCTATATGGGCTGCCTTTTTGGAACAGGGAGATGGAAGAAGATGATTGGTCTGTCCTCCTACTTCAAATTTGGCCTAAACACAAGTGGCTGTCTCAAAACAGTCCGGCCACGAGATAGATAGATTTGATATATAGATATACGTAGATTGCTAGTTAGATAGAATCGATAGAAGATAAATAGATAGATTTGATAGATATATAATTACCCTGACAAAGTGTAATAATAAAACATGCGGTCTGGGACCCATGGTAACGAGGTTGTGTTAAGTAGTACTATTCTTAGCACTTTAATCCCTGTTATTACCCCTATCGGGGGAGGTCTATATGGCCTGCATGATCACCCTGACAAAATATAATAATACGACATGCGGTCTTGGACCCATGGTAACTAGGTTGTGTTAAGTAGTACTATTCTTAGCACTTTAATCCCTGTTACTCCCCCTATCGGGGGAGGTGCATATGGCCTGCATGATTACCCTGACAAAATATAATAATAATACATGCGGTCTGGGACCCATGGTAACTAGGTTGTGTTAAGTAGTACTATTCTTAGCACTTTAATCCCTATTACTCCCCCTATATACAATACTGTTATAACAAATATGATTGGAGGCACTAGTTGGCAAGTGGGCCTGGCACACACGCTGGCAGGCAGGCAACTGCAATTCAATTGCACTAGCAGACTGATGATTCACAGTCAAAAAAGTTTTTATTTAAAATATTTACACTACTGTTATAACAAATATGATTCGTGGCACTAGTTGGAAAGTGAGCCTGACACACACGCTGGCAGACAGGCAACTGCAATTAAATAACAATAGCAGACTGATGTAAAAGTTTTTTTTTTTTTAAAAGTTACAGTAATGTTACAACAGATAGGAGTGATGGCACTCAGGATAGAAGTAGGCACAGTATGTGCTGGCAGCCTGACACACAGGCTGGCACTAGTGGCAGGCTGGCCTGGCAACTAAAAATTAAATAACACTAGAAGACTGATGTAAAAGTTTGTTTTTTTTACAAAATTTAAACTAATGTAACACCAGATAGGAGTGGTGGACTGGCACTGAGGATGGAAGTAGGCACAGTATATGCTGGCAGCCTGACACACAGACTGGCACTAATGGCAGCCAGGCTGGCCTGGCAACTAAAAATAAATAACACTAGAAGAAGACTGATGTAAATTTATTTTATTTTTTTTAAATTACACTAATGTTACACCAGATATAAGTGGTGGAAAAAAGAGCTATTAATCACACTATATGATGTGGGCCTGACACACAGGCCTGATTGAAAATGAAATTAGATTACACTAGCAAAATGAGTGAAAAGTTTTTTTTTAAAATTTACAATAATGTGAAGCAGATATGAGTGGTGGCTGGCACAGCAATTAACCACAGTATATGCTGTGTGAGACTGACACACAGGCCTGATAGAAAATGAAATTAGATTACACTAGCAAAATGATTTTAAAGTTTTTTTTTTTAAATGTACACTAATGATTGTTAAGCAGATATCAGTGGTGGCACAGAGCAATTAACCACAGTCTATGCTGTGTGAGCCTGACACACAGGCCTGATAGAAAATGAAATTAGATTACACTAGCAAAATGATTTAAAAGTTTTTTTTTTTTAAATGTACAATAATGTTAAGCAGATATGAGTGGTAGCTGCTGGCACAGCAATTAACCACAGTCTATGCTGTGTGAGACTGAGACACAGGCCTGATAGAAAATGAAATTAGATTACACTAGCAAAATTATTTAAAAGTTTTGTTGTTTAAATTTACAATAATGTTAAGCAGATATGAGTGGTGGCTGGCACAGAGCAATTAACCACAGTATATGCTGTGTGAGACTGAGACACAGGCCTGATAGAAAATGAAATTAGATTACACTAGCAAAATGATTTAAAAGTTTTTTGTTTTTTTTTAATTTAAAATAATATTAAGCAGATATGAGTGGTGGCTGGCACAGAGCAATTAACCACAGTATATGCTGTGTGAGACTGAGACAGAAAATTAAATTAGATTACACTAGCAAAATGATTTAAAAGTTGTTTTTTTTAATTTAAAATAATATTAAGCAGCTATGAGTGGTGGCTGGCACAGAGCAATTAACCACAGTATATGCTGTGTGAGACTGAGACAGAAAATGAAATTAGATTACACTAGCAAAATGATTTAAAAGTTTTGTTGTTTAAATTTACACTAATGTTAAGCAGATTCCAGTGGTGGCACTAATCACAGTATATACTGTGAGCCTCACACACAGGCTGAAAGCCAGGCAAATGCAAATAAAATTACAAATGAAAAAAAAAAAAATACGACTGAAGTTCTAGCCCTAAAAAGGGCTTTTTGGGGTGCTGTCCTTATAGCAGAGATTAGATGAGTCCTTCAGGACTGTAGTGGACACTAAATACACTAGCCTAGCTATCTCTTTCCCTATAATGTCAGCAGCAGCAACACTAAACCTCCTCTCACTAAGAAAGCAAGATCATAATGAATCTAAAATGGCTTCTGCCCAGGAGCTGGGAGGGTCTGTGAGGGAGTGTCTGCTGCTGATTGGCTCAAATGTGTCTGAAGGCTGTGAGATACAGGGTCAAAGTTTCCTCAATGATGATGAATAGGGGGCGGATCAAACAAGCTATGTTCGCCAGGAACTGTTCTCCGGCAAACTGTTCGCAACATCACTAGTGACAATGCCACCATATATGTAACATCGTTCCAACAGCCCCACACCCTCTCCAACAGGTGGCATCCGCTCCCGGATAGATTTGTTTAATTCTTTCAGGAGTAAGGTACCAGCGGAATAGAACCTTGTGATTTAATTCTAGGATTCTGGGTAGGGACGAGGATTTGGAAGTGTGAAAGAGGACATTCTGCCACTGCTCTTCTGAAACCTTTCCAATTCTGTTTTCCAGTGCAGCCATAGGAGGGGGACGGCAACACAAGGACAGTATCTAACATTTTTTTTGCAATTGATAGGGATCCACGGGGTAAGAAGCCCGATAAGCATAACTTCTCGAAGTGGGTTAATTCTCTAAGTATACTGTCTCTGTGGGGTGAAATTTTCAGCATATGTGTCAGTTGGGCATGTTTAAGCCAAGAGGAGAAACTCCCCCCCGGCAATGTCTGACATTTGTGATCGTGTTTTTAGTGTGTGATTGGAAACCAAGTTGACAAACGGGATTGTGTTTTCCATGCCCCTAGGGTAAGATTTCTCAACTAGCATACCTCCCATAAATGCAGCATTGTATGAGATTGGTGTCATTGGGAAATGGGAGAAGAACGGCTAGATTTGGAGTTTTGTCGGTAAAGACCCGCGTAAAGGCCGCACCATAAAAATAACTCTGGTATTGAGAGTCCACATAAAGGCTGCGTTAGGCTCCAAAAAAGGAGCGTAGAGCATATTTAACGCAGCTTCAACTCTCGATACCAGAGTTGCTTACGCAAGCGGCCAGCCTCAAAAACGTGCTCGTGCACGATTCTCCCATAGAAAACAATGGGGCTGTTTGAGCTGAAAAAAAAACCTAACACCTGCAAAAAAGCCACGTTCAGCTCCTAACGCAGCCCCATTGTTTGCTATGCGGAAACACTTCCTATGTCTGCACCTAGCACTCTAACATGTACCCCGAGTCTAAACACCCCTAACCTTACACTTATTAACCCCTAATCTGCCGCCCCCGCTATCGCTGACCCCTGCATATTATTATTAACCCCTAATCTGCCGCTCCGTAAACCGCCGCTACTTACATTATCCCTATGTACCCCTAATCTGCCCTAACATCACCGACCCCTATATTATATTTATTAACCCCTAATCTGCCCCCCACAACGTCACCTCCACCTGCCTACACTTATTAACCCCTAATCTGCCGACCGGACCTGAGCGCTACTATAATAAAGTTATTAACCCCTAATCCGCCTCACTAACCCTATAATAAATAGTATTAACCCCTAATCTGCCCTCCCTAACATCGCCGACACCTAACTTCAATTATTAACCCCTAATCTGCCGACTGGAGCTCACCGCTATTCTAATAAATGTATTAACCCCTAAAGCTAAGTCTAACCCTAACACTAACACCCCCCTAAGTTAAATATAATTTACATCTAACGAAATTAATTATCTCTTATTAAATACATTATTCCTATTTAAAGATAAATACTTACCTGTAAAATAAATCCTAATATAGCTACAATATAAATTATAATTATATTATAGCTATTTTAGGATTAATATTTATTTGACAGGCAACTTTGTAATTATTTTAACCAGGTACAATAGCTATTAAATAGTTAAGAACTATTTAATAGCTACCTAGTTAAAATAATTACAAAATTACCTGTAAAATAAATCCTAACCTAAGTTACAATTAAACCTAACACTATACTATCATTAAATTAATTAAATAAAATACCTACAATTACCTACAATTAAACCTAACACTACAAGGGGGGTTTGGGTTAGATTAGGGGTATGTGGGTGGTGGGTTGTAATGTTGGGGGGGGGGTATTGTATGTTTTTTTTTTTACAGGCAAAAGAGTTGAACTTCTTGGGGCATGCCCCGCAAAGGGCCCTGTTCAGGGCTGGTAAGGTAAAAGAGCTTTGAACTTTAGTAATTTAGAATAGGGTAGGGCATTTTTTATTTTGGTGGGCTTTGTTATTTTATTAGGGGGCTTAAAGTAGGTGTAATTAGTTTAAAATTGTTGTAATATTTTTCTTATATTTGTAAATATTTTTTTATTTTTTGTAACTTAGTTCTTTTTTATTTTTTGTACTTTAGTTAGTTTATTTCATTGTAGTTATTTGTAGGAATTGTATTTAATTTATTTATTGATAGTATAGTGTTAGGTTTAATTGTAACTTAGGTTAGGATTTATTTTACAGGTAATTTTGTAATTATTTTAACTAGGTAGCTATTAAATAGTTCTTAACTATATAATAGCTATTGTACCTGGTTAAAATAATTACAAAGTTGCCTGTCAAATAAATATTAATCCTAAAATAGCTACAATGTAATTATAATTTATGTTGTAGCTATATTAGGATTTATTTTACAGGTAAATTAATTAATTTCGTTAGATTAAAATTATATTTAATTTAGGGGGGTGTTAGTGTTAGGGTTAGACTTAGCTTTAGGGGTTAATACATTTATTAGAATAGCGGTGAGCTCCGGTCGGCAGATTAGGGGTTAATAAGTATAGGCAGGTGGAGGCGACGTTGTGGGGGGCAGATTAGGGGTTAATAAATATAATATAGGGGTCGGCGGTGTTAGGGGCAGCAAATTAGGGGTACATAAGGATAACGTAGGTGGCGGCGCTTTGCGGTCGGCAGATTAGGGGTTAATAAGTGTAGGTAGGTGGAGGCGACGTTGTGGGGGGCAGGTTAGGGGTTAATAAATATAATACAGGGGTCGGCGGTGTTAGGGGCAGCAGATTAGGGGTACATAAAGATAACGTAGGTGGCGGCGCTTTGCGGTCGGCAGATTAGGGGTTAATAAGTGTAGGTAGGTGGAGGCGACGTTGTGGGGGGCAGGTTAGGGGTTACTAAATATAATACAGGGGTCGGCGGTGTTAGGGGCAGCAGATTAGGGGTACATAAGGATAACGTAGGTGGCGGTTGGCAGATTAGGGGTTAAAATAATTTAATCGAGTGGCGGCGATGTGGGGGGACCTCGGTTTAGGGGTACATAGGTAGTTTATGGGTGTTAGTGTACTTTAGAGCACCGTAGTTAAGAGCTTTATAAACCGGCGTTAGCCCAGAAAGCTCTTAACTACTGACTTTTTTCCTGCGGCTTTAGTTTTGTCGTTAGATGTCTAACGCTCACTTCAGCCACGACTCTAAATACCGGAGTTAGAAAGATCCCATTGAAAAGATAGGATACGCAATTTATGTAAGGGGATCTGTGGTATGAAAAAGTCGCGGCTGAAAAGTGAGCGTTAGACCCTATTTTGAGTGACTCCAAATACCGGAGTTAGCCTAAAACCAGCATTAGGAGCCTCTAACGCTGGTTTTCACGGCTAACGCCAAACTCCAAATCTAGGCCGAAATTACCTTTGTTTTAGCTCGTATTATATCCCAGGTTTTAAAGAGGTGGGCATACAATTGGGATGTTTTAGCAAGGGGTGGCCTGGCTGAATGTTTAATCCAGCTAAGGGGGCCTACATTGGGTGAATTTAGAAGGAAGGAATCAAAGGATGCCCAAGCTTTGGTATTTGTTCGATCATGCCACTCGATTACTCTCTGCATTACTACAGCCCGATAATATAGCATTACTGAGGGCACCCCCAGTCCTCCTACACCTAGTGGGGTCAGAATAACTTTTTTACTAATACGCAGTTTAATGCTACCCCAGATTAATTAATTTAACATTGATTGTACTTGATGAATGTATGTATTTGGTAGATGTATCGGCACCGCCTGCATTACATAGAGTATCCCCGGGGGGGGGCGGTCATCTTGACCGCTTGTATGCGGCCCCACCAAGAGAGCAGCTTGTTCTGCCAGGTGTCGAGCTCTCTTTTAAGTCTATGCATAATGGGTATATAATTATGTTTGAATAATTTACTGCTAGTCAGTGTAAGATAGACACAGAGGTATTTAATTTTATCGCAATTTAATTTTTAACGGCAACAATTTCTTAAGGTTTTGAATTGATGCTTTTTCATATTGATATTAAGAATTTCTGATTTTTTTTGCATTGATAAGAAAGTGGGCACTAAATCTGTCAAACTCCTCTACTAAGTAGGGAAGTGAAATGTTCGGGAAAGTTAGGAGAATTAGAACATCATCCGCATAGAGTGTCACTTTATATGTGTTGGGGCCTAGTTCGATTCCTCTGATATGGAATTGTTTCTAATATGTGAGGCCAGGACCTCCATTGAGATTGCGAAGAGGAGTGGAGACAAGGGGCATCCCTGCCTTGTTCCATTTCCTATCATAAAGCTATCTGAAAGTGTAACATTGGCTTTAACTCTCGCTGAAGGTTGGGTGTACAGGCTAAGAATTCTATGGGTCAGGATATTTCCTATACCAAAGGCGGACAGGCAGGAATGTAGGAATTTCCAGTCCAGCCAGTCAAAAGCTTTTTCAGCATCAGTTGATATTAAAATTGACGGTATATTCGACCGGCTGGCCTGTTCTACTAATTGAATAACCCTGATGGTGTTATCGCGCGCCTCTCTCCTAGAGATGAACCCTGTTTGGTCCACATGAATGATTTGGGGGAGGATTGTGTTTAGGCGCATTGCTAATATTTTTGCATAGAGCTTAATATCAGAATAAAGCAGGGAAATGGGTCTATAATTTTCTACTTTTTGGGGATTCCTATCCGCCTTTGGTAAAATGATGATATGGGCTTCTAAGGTACTTTTGGGCCATGGTACTGAGTTATCTATCGTTGCGAACATTGAGGTTAAATGTGGGGATAATAATTATCTATATTGTTTGTAATAGATATTGGTAAACCTGTCAGGTCCTGGACTTTTGCCTCCTAGTGTACTTTACTCCTTCACCAACACCAGCGACTCTAGCTGAAACTCCACAGCATCTCCACCGCATCACTACGCATGTCTGGTGGTTAACATGGCTACCGGAACTTGCGTGCCTAATAAAAACAAGATGTGGGACAAAAATTAGAATAACAGAGTAGTAGAATAGATATAATACAGTACATGAACACTAAATTCATTCAAGCAACAGCACATTAATATCCATATTATCATACATAGAAACCTATACTAAAGGTAATCAGTTGATTATACAGTTTTACAGTTTAAATTTCAGAATTACATCTTAAAAAATATATAACACCCCAATTAGTGTGATTAATCCTGAAAGATTTGCAAACAATGGGGAACGTGAGCCAAAAAAGGTGAGATGGATTTACACCCTCGATACCCTTTCTCCCAGAGGTCTGAATGCAAACATAGATTGGCACTGTTTTCTTTAGGGCCTCTGTAATAAATATGGGTATCCTCCTTGAACATGTACAGCCCTGGGTACTCAATAGCACTCTCAGGCAAGCTGCGCTATCCCTAGAGTCACAGGCAGTTAACCCAGACAGGTCTGGGTGCAAGGCCCATAAGGAAAATTACAAAACAAATGAATGCAGCACACAGAGGGAGTCCAACACTTCCACGTCAAGGTCTCTCCAAAAACCTGGGTCCCTAATACAGCCATACAATGCAAGCTCTCAATCAAACAAACTGGGAACAATTCAAGGGTTCACAAACTTATGTAATCACCCTAGACATATACACTGCCGGTGACTCTGGGGACAGCGCAACTTGCCTGAGAGTGCTATTGAGCACCCAGGGCTGTGCATGTTGCAGTGTCATAAGATGTGTACTCATTCTAGTCTGAGAGTTCAGTCCCCTTCCATGTTTTATATATGTCTAGGATGATTACATAATTCTGTGAACCCTTGACTTGTTCCCAGTTTGTTTCATAGAGAGCTTGCATTGTATGGTTGTATTAGGGACCCAGGTTTTGGGAGAGTACTTGACTTGGTACCTGGGCTTGTCCCATTTGGCCTAACTCTTCCATTTTTGCTTTTAATCTTAGCTGAGAGCTGGCAAGTGAGTGCTGGACTCCCTCTGTGTGCTATATATATATATATATATATATATATATATATATATATATATATATATATATATATATATACATTGATACATAGATGATATTTTCATCATATAGACAGAAGGAGAAAAAAACCTTGAACATTTTCATACATCATTTAATCTATTTCATGCATCAATCAAGCTTAAAGTTAACTTTTCTAGAAACTGTGTCAGCTCCCTGGATACAGCAATATCCATCACAAATGGCAAACTGCACTCATCTGTATACAGGAAACCAACAGATAGATGCAGCTACCTCCACAGCTACAGCTCCCACCCCAATCACATAAAAAAATCCATAATCTACAGTCAGGCTACAAGATACCACAGAATTTGTTCATATACCAAGGACCGTGACATACACCTCATCACACTGTCCCAATCATTCAGAGAAAAAGGTTACAAAACAAGGATTATAAATAGTGATGTCCCGAACTGTTCGCCCGCGAACGGTTCACAGCGAACATAGGTTGTTCGCGCTCTCGTTTGTGGGCGAACACATGGCGATGTTCGATCCGCCCCTATGTGTCATCATTGTGGAAACTTTGACCCTTTATGTCACAGCCGCCTGACACATTAGAGCCAATCAACATCAGACACAGACACTCCCAGCTACTCGGAATCCGCCATTTTAGACTCATAACGACCTTGCCTTTTTAAATGAGAGGAGTTGTTGTGTTTTTGCTCCTGACATTAATAGGAAAAACATAGCTAGGCTAGTGTATTTACAGTCCAGAAGGACTCCACTCATCTCTGCTGCAAGCACAGCACCCCAAAAAGCCCTTTTTAGGGCTATATTTCGTGCCTTTTTTTTTTTTTTTTTTTTTTATTATTAGCATTTGCCTGGCTTTCAGCTGTGTGTTTAAGGCTCACAGCATATGCTGTGACTACTGCCACCACTGATATCTCCCTAACAACATTAGTTTAAATTTAACTAACCCAAAAATATAATTATTTTTCTATTGTAATTTTTTTCCATTTTCTATCAGGCCAGTGTCACACAGCATATATTCTGGTTCATTGCTCTGTGCCAGCCAGCAGCCAGCAGTGTTAATATCCGTTAATAACATTATTTTTAATTAAAAAAAAAAACACAAAAAAATATTTTTCTAGTGTAATCTAATTACATTTACTATCATGCCTGTGTCTGTCAGGCTCACTCAGCATTAATATACCTCTTTTTTTTCAGTCTTTTGGTTAATTGGTCTGTGCCAGGCAGCCACCCAGCACTCATATCTATTTTTCTTTCACCTTAATTTTAATATAAAAAAAAAAAAGTTTAAATTTGTTTGCTAGTGTAATCAAATCTAATTTTCTATCCGGCCTGTGTGTTTTGCTGACATAGAGAGCCTACTGTGTTTACTTGCTGCCCTCCCTAGTCTATGAGCCACGACTCATATGTGTTTAACCTTTTTTTAATTCCCCCCCCCAAAAAATAATTTCAATAATTTTTCTAGTGTAATCTAATAGTATTTTCTATCAGGCGTCTGTGTATCCGACATACATAGCCTACTGTTTTTAATAGCTGCCCTTCCAAGGCTATCAGCCACGACTCATATGTATGTGCTTAACCTTTTTCTTAAAATTTCCAAAAAAAAGTCTTTAAATCATTATGCTAGTGTAATCTAATTGTATTTTCTATCAGGCCTGTGTCTAACTGTCTATCTGACTTACACAGCATACTCTTGTTATAATTGCTGCCCTACGTAGCAGCCAGCCAGTGCGACCACTCATAGAGTCATATGTGCATTGCATTTCTTAACATAATTTTAATATTAAAATCTAAAATTTTAAAATATTTTGCTAGTGTAATGTAACTTAATTTTCTATCAGTCCTGTGTTTTTGTCACTTACACAGCATACTGTGTTAAATTACTGCCCTACCTACCATCCACGACTCATATCTGCCAGCCTGTCTGCCAGGCCCAAGTAGCCAATTAGTGGCACCAATCACAATTCTTGTAACAGTAATAAAAAATTAAAAAAACATAATTTTTTGGACTGCAAATATTCAGTCTCCTAGGGCCATTGAATTTAATTTACCTCCTGCCTGCCACTGCCAGCCTTTTATGCCAGGCCGTCTAGCCAACTATTTACACCAATCATAAATGTTGTCACAGTCAGACATTATAGTTATTAATTTAAATAAAACAATTTTTTTGTGTTGATCTTAACCCTCAGTTTGCTCGTGCCTTTGAATTGCACTTTTCTACGGCCTTCCAAGCCTGTGTGCCAGACCTACTTAAAAAATATTTATTAATCATCACTGTTTAGACTGTCAGTAATCAGTCTCCTAGTGTCCTTGAATTGCATCTCCCTCCTGCCTGCCATCCTTTTGTGCCAGGCCGTCTTGCCAACTATTTACACCAATCCTAATTTTTTGTCACAGTATAGTTACTAATTATAATTAAAAAAATCTTTATTGTTGATGATCTTAACCCTCAGTTTGCTCGTGCCTTTGAATTCAGTTTTCTACAGCCTTCCAAGCCTGTGTGCCAGGCCTACTTAAAAAATATTTACACCAATCATATTTGTTGTCACAGTATTCTAATAATTAAAAATTAAAATTTTTGGTAATAGTTGCTGTGATTTGAATCGTCAGTTTGCTGGTGCCATTGAAACGCACTTTCCTCCTGCCTTGCAGCCTGCTGTGAGCCAGGTCCCCACCTAGCCAATTGTTGTCAGCAATCATATTTCTGTTAACAGTATTGCAAAAATTGTCAATCATCACTGTTTAGACTGTCAGTAATCAGTCTCCTAGTGTCCTTGAATTGCATCTCCCTCCTGCCTGCCATCCTTTTGTGCCAGGCCGTCTTGCCAACTATTTACACCAATCCTAATTTTTTGTCACAGTATAGTTACTAATTATAATTAAAAAAATCTTTATTGTTGATGATCTTAACCCTCAGTTTGCTCGTGCCTTTGAATTCAGTTTTCTACAGCCTTCCAAGCCTGTGTGCCAGGCCTACTTAAAAAATATTTACACCAATCATATTTGTTGTCACAGTATTCTAATAATTAAAAATTAAAATTTTTGGTAATAGTTGCTGTGATTTGAATCGTCAGTTTGCTGGTGCCATTGAAACGCACTTTCCTCCTGCCTTGCAGCCTGCTGTGAGCCTGGCCCCCACCTAGCCAATTGTTGTCAGCAATCATATTTCTGTTAACAGTATTGCAAAAATTGTCAATCATCACTGTTTAGACTGTCAGTAATCAGTCTCCTAGTGTCCTTGAATTGCATCTCCCTCCTGCCTGCCATCCTTTTGTGCCAGGCCGTCTTGCCAACTATTTACACCAATCCTAATTTTTTGTCACAGTATAGTTACTAATTAAAATTAAAAAAATCTTTATTGTTGATGATCTTAACCCTCAGTTTGCTCGTGCCTTTGAATTGCACTTTTCTACAGCCTTCCAAGCCTGTGTGCCAGGCCTACTTAAAAAATATTTACACCAATCATATTTGTTGTCACAGTATTCTAATAATTAAAAATTAAAACTTTTGGTAATAGTTGCTGTGATTTGAATCATCAGTTTGCTGGTGCCATTGAAACGCACTTTCCTCCTGCCTTGCAGCCTGCTTTGAGCCAGGCCCCCACCTAGCCAATTGTTGTCAGCAATCATATTTCTGTTAACAGTATTGCAAAAATTGTCAATCATCACTGTTTAGACTGTCAGTAATCAGTCTCCTAGTGTCCTTGAATTGCATCTCCCTCCTGCCTGCCATCCTTTTGTGCCAGGCCGTCTTGCCAACTATTTACACCAATCCTAATTTTTTGTCACAGTATAGTTACTAATTATAATTAAAAAAATCTTTATTGTTGATGATCTTAACCCTCAGTTTGCTCGTGCCTTTGAATTCAGTTTTCTACAGCCTTCCAAGCCTGTGTGCCAGGCCTACTTAAAAAATATTTACACCAATCATATTTGTTGTCACAGTATTCTAATAATTAAAAATTAAAATTTTTGGTAATAGTTGCTGTGATTTGAATCGTCAGTTTGCTGGTGCCATTGAAACGCACTTTCCTCCTGCCTTGCAGCCTGCTGTGAGCCTGGCCCCCACCTAGCCAATTGTTGTCAGCAATCATATTTCTGTTAACAGTATTGCAAAAATTGTCAATCATCACTGTTTAGACTGTCAGTAATCAGTCTCCTAGTGTCCTTGAATTGCATCTCCCTCCTGCCTGCCATCCTTTTGTGCCAGGCCGTCTTGCCAACTATTTACACCAATCCTAATTTTTTGTCACAGTATAGTTACTAATTAAAATTAAAAAAATCTTTATTGTTGATGATCTTAACCCTCAGTTTGCTCGTGCCTTTGAATTGCACTTTTCTACAGCCTTCCAAGCCTGTGTGCCAGGCCTACTTAAAAAATATTTACACCAATCATATTTGTTGTCACAGTATTCTAATAATTAAAAATTAAAACTTTTGGTAATAGTTGCTGTGATTTGAATCATCAGTTTGCTGGTGCCATTGAAACGCACTTTCCTCCTGCCTTGCAGCCTGCTTTGAGCCAGGCCCCCACCTAGCCAATTGTTGTCAGCAATCATATTTCTGTTAACAGTATTGCAAAAATTGTCAATCATCACTGTTTAGACTGTCAGTAATCAGTCTCCTAGTGTCCTTGAATTGCATCTCCCTCCTGCCTGCCATCCTTTTGTGCCAGGCCGTCTTGCCAACTATTTACACCAATCCTAATTTTTTGTCACAGTATAGTTACTAATTATAATTAAAAAAATCTTTATTGTTGATGATCTTAACCCTCAGTTTGCTCTTAACCCTCAGTTTGCTCGTGCCTTTGAATTCAGTTTTCTACAGCCTTCCAAGCCTGTGTGCCAGGCCTACTTAAAAAATATTTACACCAATCATATTTGTTGTCACAGTATTCTAATAATTAAAAATTAAAATTTTTGGTAATAGTTGCTGTGATTTGAATCGTCAGTTTGCTGGTGCCAATGAAACGCACTTTCCTCCTGCCTTGCAGCCTGCTGTGAGCCAGGCCCCCACCTAGCCAATTGTTGTCAGCAATCATATTTCTGTTAACAGTATTGCAAAAATTGTCAATCATCACTGTTTAGACTGTCAGTAATCAGTCTCCTAGTGTCCTTGATTCATTGCATCTCCCTCCTGCCTGCCATCCTTTTGTGCCAGGCCCTCTTGCCAACTATTTACACCAATCCTAATTTTTTGTCACAGTATAGTTACTAATTATAATAAAAAAAATCTTTATTGTTGATGATCTTAACCCTCAGTTTGCTCGTGCCTTTGAATTGCACTTTTCTACAGCCTTCCAAGCCTGTGTGCCAGGCCTACTTAAAAAATATTTACACCAATCATATTTGTTGTGACAGTATTCTAATAATTAAAAATTAAAATTTTTGGTAATAGTTGCTGTGATTTGAATCGTCAGTTTGCTGGTGCCATTGAATAGCACTTTCCTCCTGCCTTGCAGCCTGCTGTGAGCCAGGCCCACCTAGCCAATTGTTGTCAGCAATCATATTTCTTTTAACAGTATTGCAAAAATTGTCAATCATCACTGTTTTGACTGTCATTAATCAGTCTCCTAGTGTCCTTGAATTGCATCTCCCTCCTGCCTGCCATCCTTTTGTGCCAGGCCGTCTTGCCAACTATTTACACCAATCCTAATTGTTGTCACAGTATAGTTACTAATTTAAATAAAATAAATCTTGATGGTTGATCTTAATCCTCATTTTGCTTGTGCCATTGAATTGCACTTTTCTACTGCCTGTCAGCCTGTGTGCCAGGCCCAACTATCCAATTAGTGCTAGCAATCATATTTCTTTTAACAGTATTGCAAAATTTGTCAATCAACACTGTTTTGACTGTCAATCTGCAGTCTACTAGTGCCCTTGAATTGCATTTTCCTCCTGCCTGCCTGCCTGCCTGTGTGCCAGTCCCAACTAGCCAATTAGTGCCACCACTCATATTTATTGTAACAGGATTGGAATTTTTGTTAATCATAACTGTTTTGACTGTTTCCTTTCTCCCAGCGTGTGTGCCAGGCAGGCTAATTTACCAAATAGTGCCAAACAATCATATTTGTTGCCACAGTACTAGTAATATTTCAAAAAATTAACAATTTGTGATTTTTAAAACATCTGTCTTTTTTGTTGTTGTCAGTCTCACAGCGTATACTGTGCCCACTTTCACAGTGCCACCACTCAATTGGTGTAATAGTATTGTTAGTGTCCATTTAAAAAAAAATGACAGGCAGAGGCAGGCCACCCCACAGGTTCCGTGGTCGTGGTCGTGGTGCTGTGATTCCTTTAGACCCTACAAATATGCACATTGTTCAGACGCCGGGTGCCAGGGGGGATGCAAAAACTTCTGAGGAGGACCTAGTTGAATGGCTAACACAGGAAACCCAATCTTCTTCAGCTTCTGCTGCTAGTCCTCCTAACCTTGACGCACCATCTAAGTCCAGCTGTGCTTTGGGCAGGTCTCAAGTGACAAATGACACTCCGCTGCCTGTCGCCACCACCAACACTAGCACCACAGCCGCTTCATTTGATCTGTCACAGGAGTTATTGACACATCATTTTGAAGAAATGAGTGATGCGCAACCATCATTGACAGAGGATGTAGATAATAGTGATCAGTCTCAGTCAGGCAGCATTACCGACATGGAGGTACGGTGTGATGATGATGGTGATGTTGTACCCGCTGCTGCTTCCTTTCTTGATGTTTCAGATACAAGTGAAGCGGTTGATGATGATGTGTCAGTGGATGTTACGTGGGTGCCTGCTAGAAGAGAAGAAGAAGAGGGGGAAAGTTCAGATGGGGAGACAGAGAGGAGGAGGAGGAGGAGGAGGAGGAGACGATTTGAAAGCATGGGGAGATCGTCTCAAGGAGCTAGTGGCACAGTCAGACAGCATGCATCGTCACCAGGGGTCAGCCAGACAGCCCGCCACCAGAATGCCGTCATCGCAGAGCTCAGCAGTGTGGCATTTTTTTTGTGTGTCTGCCTCTGACAACAGCGATGCCATTTGCAACCTGTGCCAAAAGAAACTGAGTCGTGGGAAGTCCAACAGCCACCTAGGTACAACTGCTTTGCGAAGGCACATGGTCTCCCATCACAAAGGCCAATGGGAAGAACACATGAGTAGAAGCAGCACACAAAGTTAAAGCCGCCCTCCTCCTCCTGCTCCAGCATCTTCAGCCACGTCAACCAGTGCTGTCCTCCTTGCCCCCTCTCAACCATCCTCCACTCAGTCTCTCTTACGTAGCAGTTCCTGGTCATCTGCCCACAGTCAGGTGTCTGTCAAGGACATGTTTGAGCGTAAGAAGCCAATTTCTCAAAGTCACCCCCTTGCCCGGCGTCTGACAGCTGGCTTGTCTGAACTCTTAGCCCGCCAGCTTTTACCATACAAGCTGGTGGAGTCTGATGCTTTCAAAAATTTGTATCTATTGGGACACCGCAGTGGAAGGTACCTGGCAGAAATTTATTTTCACAAAAGGCAATCCCAAACCTGTACTCTGTTGTGAGAAAGGAAGTTATGGCATGTCTGGCACACAGCGTTGGGGCAAGGGTCCATATGACCACGGATAGCTGGTCTGCAAAGCATGGTCAGGGCAGGTATATCACCTACACTGCGCATTGGGTAAACCTGCTGACTTCTGACAAGCATGGAATGCGTGGCTCTGCTACCTCCTCTACTCCTCCTACTCCATCCTCTTCCATAACCTCTTCCTCGGCTGAGTCCTCTTCAACTTCTGCGTCTTGCTCCACATCTATGGCACCCCCCCAGCTCCCCAGGTACTATGCTACATCCCGGGTACGGCAGTGTCACGCCGTCTTGGGGTTGACTTGCCTGAAAGCGGAGAGTCACACCGCACCAGCACTCCTGACCGCCCTGAACGCACAGGTGGATAAGTGGCTGACTCCGCACCAACTGGAGATTGGCAAGGTTGTTTCTGACAATGGAAGTAATTTGGTGGCGGCATTGAAATTGGGCAAGTTGACACATGTGCCGTGCATGGCACATGTGTGTAATCTGAATGTACAACGATTTGTCCATAAGTACCCAGGCTTACAGGACGTCCTGAAGCAGGCCAGGAAGGTGTGTGGCCATTTCAGGCGTTCCTACACGGCCATGGCGCACTTGTCTGATATCCAGCGTCGAAACAACCTGCCAGTGAGGTGCTTGATTTGCGACAGCCCGACACAGTGGAATTCAACACTCCTAATGTTTGACCGCCTGCTCCAACAAGAAAAAGCTGTTAATGAGTATTTGTATGACCGGGGTGCTAGGACAGCCTCTGGGGAGCTGTGGATATTTTTGCCAAATTACTCGACGCTCATGCGCAATGCCTGTAGGCTCATGCGTCCTTTTGAGGAGGTGACAAACCTTGTCAGTCGCACCGAAGGCACCATCAGCGACATCATACCATTTGTTTTCTTCCTGGAGCGTGCCCTGCGAAGAGTGCTGGATCAGGCAGTAGATGAGCGTGAAGAGGAAGAGGAAGAGTTGTGGTGTCCATCACCCCCACAAACAGCCGAATCAGCATTGCTTGCTGGACCTGCGGCAACGCAGGAAGAGGATTGTGAGGAAGAGAAGTCAGAGGAGGAATGTGGCTTTGGGGAGGATGAGGAGGAGGAAGACCGAGCACAACAGTCATCCCAGGGTGCTAGTTGTTGTCACCTCTCTGGTACCCGTGGTGTTGTACGTGGCTGGGGGGAAGAAGATACCATCAGTGAGATCAGTGAGGAGGAGGAACGTGACATGATTAGCTCAGCATCTAACCTTGTTCAAATGGGTTCTTTCATGCTGTCGTGCCTGTTGAGGGACCCTCGTATAAAAAAGCTGAAGGAGAACGACCTGTACTGGGTGTCCACGCTCCTCGACCCCCGGTATAAGCATAAAGTGCCTGAAATGTTACCAAATTCCCGCAAGTCGGAAAGAATGGAGCATTTTCATAATAAATTAAAAACTATGCTTTATACAGCGTATAAGGGTGATGTCACAGCACCACGGGAATGTAACAGGGGAAGAGATTAAATTAATCCTCCTCCTCCCACGACCACGGCGGCAAGGACCGGGCGCTTTCCTGACGTCTTGTTGATGGAGGACATGCGTACCTTTTTAACTCCCATGCACCATCAGAGCCTTTCGGGATCCAGCCTTAGAGAAAGACTCAACCGACAGGTAGCAGACTACCTAGCTTTAACTGCGGATCTCGACACTCTCAGGAGCGATGGACCCCTTGACTACTGGGTGTGCAGGCTGGACTTGTGGCCTGAGCTATCCCAATTTGCAATGGAACTTCTGGCCTGCCCCGCTTCAAGTGTCCTGTCTGAAAGGACTTTTAGTGCAGCAGGAGGTTTTGTCACTGAGAAGAGAAGTCGCCTAGGTCAAAAAAGCCTTGACTATCTCACTTTTATAAAAATGAATGAGGGCTGGATCCCGAAGGGACTGACATTGGGTGATACATTTGAATAAAAAACTACTGATGATGATATGAGCTGCCTTGGGCTACAACTGGTACACAGGCTGGCCTTTTTTTTTTGGTTATAAAGATGGAGGACTTGCTTGACTTATCCGCCAACAACTAGTGTTCAAGCCACAAGCTTTTAGGGCACTTTATAAATGTTTTACAAACATCGATTTTTCTGGCCGCTGCTACAGCAGTTGCTCCAACAATACCCCAATGTTTCAGTCATTTGTACATTCCTAATTTTTCTGGCCTCTGCTGCATCTCTGTGGGTACAAAACTCAAATAAAAAAAATAAGGCACATAACACTAGTGATTAAACTGTTACGAATTGTACAACTTTACACACCACTCATATCCGGTGGACCATTCAATTGAACGCAAAATGCAACAAATTTGAAAGAGTAGAACCAACCAAGCATCTTTATCCGACTCTTGGTTGATCTAAATTATCTCCGTGTTCCATCTATGACATACCTGTTATCTATTGTGCAAAAGGGTGGAATATGTTTTGTTTCATGCTGTTGTGCCTGTTGCGGGTCGTGGCCCATGATATAAAAAGGCTGAAGGAGAACGACCTGTAGTAATGGTTGCCCCATCCAGTTTTTATAAAAATGTTCCTGGTTCCTCTCAATTATCTTTGGGTTTCTAAAATGGATGCCATACCTGTACTCGCTTGTGCAAAAGGATGGCATATGTGGTGGTGTTTTCTGCAGTTGTTTCTGTTGAGGGTGCTGGACCCTCTTATAAAAAAGCTGAAGGTGAACGACCTGGAGTGGGAGTCCAAGAATGGTTTTTGGTGCTATTTCACTTTTACAAACAATTATCTGTGGGTTTCACAAATCAATGCCGTACCAGTACTCTATTGTTCCAAAGTATGCCATATGTTCTCTTTCCTGCTGGTATTTTGTTTGAGGGTCCTGGACACTCTTATAAAAAGGCCTAAGGTGAAAGAGGTGTACTGGGTGTCCACTCATTTTTATTTTCTATTTCTCATTTGACCTAAATTATCTCTGGTTTTGTAAAATCAATGCCGTACCTGTACTCTATTGTTTAAAAGGATGCCATACGTCCTCTTTCCTGCTGGTGTTTTTTTTGAGTGTCCAGGACCATCTTATAAAAAGGCCTAAGGAGAAAGAGGTGTACTGGCTGTCCATCGAATCATTTTTTTTTATTCAAATTTACATTTTAAATTTTTTTTTATGGATTTCTAAAATCTATGCCTTTCCTGTACTCTATTGTTCAAAAGTATGCCATATGTCCTCTTTCCTGCTGGTTTTTTGTTTGAGGGTCCTGGACCCTCTTATAAAAAGGCCTAAGGTGAAAGAGGTGTACTGGGTGTCCACTCATTTTTATTTTTCTATTTAACAATTGACCAAAATGATCTCTGGGTTTGTAAAATCAATGCTGTACCTGTACTCTATTGTTCAAAAGGATGCCATACGTCCTCTTTCCTGCTGGTGTTTTTTTTGAGGGTCCAGGACCCTCTTATAGAAAGGCCTAAGGAGAAAGAGGTGTACTGGCTGTCCATCGAATCATTTTTTTTATTCAAATTTACATTTTAAATTTTTTTTTATGGATTTCTAAAATCTATGCCTTTCCTGTACTCTATTGTTCAAAAGTATGCCATATGTCCTCTTTCCTGCTGGTTTTTTGTTTGAGGGTCCTGGACCCTCTTATAAAAAGGCATTATGGATAAAGAATTGTACCTGGTGTCCATCCAATCTTTTTTTTTTCATTCAAATTCACGGTTGCAACAAATTATCCCCGGGTTTCTAAAATCAATGCCTTTCCTATAATCTTTTTTTCACAAAGGATGCCATATGTCCTCTTTCCTACTGCTGGTTTTATTGAGTGTCCTGGAGCGTCTGCTAAAAAGGCCGAAGGATAAAGAAGTGTACTGGGTGTCTATTCAATGTTTTTTTAGATTTCACAGTTGTAACTTATTTTTTCTGTCTTTCAAAAATCAATGCCTTTCCTGTAATCTATTTTTCAAAAGGATGCCATATGTCCTCTTTCATGCTGTTCTTTCTGTTGAGGCTCCGGGACACTCTTTTAAAAAGGCCTAAGGATAAAGAAGTGTACTGGGTGTCCAATCAATGTTTTTTTTTCTATTTCCCGGGTCATATAACTGATCTCTGTGTTTCTAACATCAATGCCTTTCCTGTAATCTAATTTTCAAAAGTATGCCATATGTCCTCTTTCCTGCTGGTGTTTTTTTTGAGGGTCCAGGACCCTCTTATAAAAAGGCCTAAGGAGAAAGTGGTGTACTGGGTGTCCATCGAATCATTTTTTTGATTCAAATTTACATTTGCAAAAAATTACCTATGGGTTTCTAAAATCAATGCCTTTCCTGTACTCTTACTGTATTGTTCAAAAGTATGCCATATGTCCTCTTTCCTGCTGGTTTTTTGTTTGAGGGTCCTGGACCCTCTTATAAAAAGGCATTATGGATAAAGAATTGTACCTGGTGTCCATCCAATCTTTTTTTTTAATTCAAATTCACGGTTGCAACAAATTATCCCCGGGTTTCTAAAATCAATGCCTTTCCTATAATCTTTTTTTCACAAAGGATGCTATATGTCCTCTTTCCTACTGCTGGTTTTGTTGAGTGTCCTGGAGCATTATGGATAAAGAATTGTACCTGGTGTCCATCCAATCTTTTTTTTTAATTCAAATTCACGGTTGCAACAAATTATCCCCGGGTTTCTAAAATCAATGCCTTTCCTATAATCTTTTTTTCACAAAGGATGCTATATGTCCTCTTTCCTACTGCTGGTTTTGTTGAGTGTCCTGGAGCCTCTGCTCAAAAGGCCGAAGGATAAAGAAGTGTACTGGGTGTCTATTCAATGTTTTTTTAGATTTCCCGTTTGTAACAATTTTTTTCTGTCTTTCTAAAATCAATGCCTTTCCTGTAATCTATTTTTCAAAGGGATGCCATATGTCCTCTTTCATGCTGTTCTTTCTGTTGAGGCTCCGGGACACTCTTCTAAAAAGGCCTAAGGATAAATAAGTGTACTGGTTGTATAATCTATGTTTTTTTTAGATTTCACGGTTGCAACTAATGATCTCTGTGTTTCTAAAATCAATGCCATTCCTGTAATCTAATTTTCTAAAGTATGCCATATGTCCTCTTTCATGCTGCTGGTTTTGTGGAGGGTCCTGGAGCCTCTGCTAAAAAGGCCTAAGGATAAATAAGTGTACTTGGTGTATAATCAAAGTTTTTTGTGATTTCACGGTTGCAACTAATGATCTCTGTGTTTCTAAAATCAATGCCTTTCCTGTAATCTAATTTTCTAAAGGATGCCATATGTCCTCTTTCATGCTGCTGGTTTTGTGGAGGGTCCTGGAGCCTCTGCTAAAAAGGCCTAAGGATAAATAAGTGTACTTGGTGTATAATCGAAGTTGTTTAGTGATTTCACGGTTGCAACTAATGATCTCTGTGTTTCTGAAATCAATGCCTTTCCTATAATCATTTTTTTTCAAAAGGATGCCATATGTCCTCTTTCCTGCTGCTGGTTTTGTCGAGGGTCCTGGAGCCTCTGCTGCGCATAATAAAGAAAAAAAAAATTAATTTAACTTGACTTAATAACTGAAGCATGACTTCAGGAGTCAGGTGTGGTCGTAGGTAGTGGTTGTTGTTAGCAGATTATTTTTATTGCAAATTGCAATTGCCACAGAGTGCATAAAATGTGCGTTACTAGTCCAAATTTTAATTTTTTTTTTTCATTCAGGATTAGTTTGGGGTACGGCGCAATATTGGAAACGCAAAAAACAGGTCTCCGTACCCGTTGATATAAGGGGTGACTACTACTGCTTTTACCAGGCTCCTCTTGGATATCCCCAGAAAGTGTGACTATGAATCCCAAAAAGAAAATTAAATTAAGGTTGAAAACTAACTCCAAAGTAACTTGTAAGACCTGGAGCTCCTCAAACACACGTCCTACCTTAACAGCTATAGGCTCCACAACCCACAAATCTTAACTTTTCATGCCAATTGATATTGCCACAGCTGGAACAACAGTAAATAACATGTGCGTCACCACAGTCTCCGAAGCTGTTGTCGGATGTATACAAAAACACTGATAAAGTATTCCTTTAGCGCAAAGAGATGGCTACCGGAACACCAGGAACTTAACAAGAGTGGCTGTATTGTGTTTCTGGTGATGTTTGAGACATCTGGGTAGTGTACAGGGAGGGCAAAAATCGTCTCCATCTCTGTGCACCAAAGGACATGACGTCCTTGTCATCCATAAGCACATGAAATTGCTGGCATTTTTGTTGCTTCAAGAAGTTCATTTTTTGTGGTGATAGATAGTACTGAATTAAATAAACTTTGGTTTCCTACCATACTCAAGACAATCTTGTATTTCAAAATTCGTACTTGCTGTGCGAAACAGTGGCCTGTCCATACCAGGAAGATGATTTAGACAGAAGTAACGAGCTCTGCTTGCAGGTGACACATGTTTATCGTCAATCATCAAAGGGGTTGCGTGCAGAATATGGCTGATGGCCCCTTATTCACATGTTTGTCCAGAGCCACAACATTTGCAAACAGCCAGAAGAAAGGTCGTTTCTCACCAGCCTAAGTTGAGATTCATTTAACAAATGCTGATATTAAAAAAAATAGACAAACAGTGCCTTAAATAACACATTTGCGATATGGATTCACCAGAGCAAGGTCATTGCAAGTACTAAGTTCCCACGATAACAAAATTAAAATGCCACAACTATGCAATCTTCACCTTCAGATTATTATTGTCACACTCCATTGTACTCCTATGCCCAGCTCCCTGCTCTTGTTTTTGTTGATGGTCCTGGAGCCTCTGCTGAAAAGGCCTATGGATAATAAAGTGTACTGGGTGTCTGTTCAATTTTTTTTTTTGATTTCCCGGATGCAAGTAATTATCTCAGTGTTTCTAAAATCAATGCCTTTCCTGTAATCTATAATTCAAAAAGATTGACATATGTCCTCTTTCATGCTGTTGTTTCAGTTGCGGCTCCGGGACCCTCGTATTAACAAGGCCTGAGGATAAATAAGTGTAACCGGTGTCTAATGAATGTTTTTTTCTATTACACGGGTCATATAAATGATCTGTGGGTTTCTAAAATCAATGCCTTTCCTGTAATCTTTTATTCAAAAGTATGACATATCTCCTCTTTCATGCTGTTGTTTCGGTTGAGGCTCCGGGACCATCGTATTAAAAAGGCCTGAGCATAAATAAGTGTCACGGGTGTGTAATCAATTTTTTTTTCTAATTTCACAGTTGCAAATAATGATCTGTGGGTTTCTAAAATCAATGCCTTTCCTGTAATCTTTTATTCAAAAGTATGACATATCTCCTCTTTCATGCTGTTGTTTCGGTTGAGCCTCCGGGACCCTCGTATTAAAAAGGCCTGAGCATAAATAAGTGTCACGGCTGTCTAATCAATGTTTTTGTGTTATTTCATGGTTGCAAATAATGATCTGTGGCTTTCTAAAATCAATGCCTTTCCTGTAATCTTTTATTCAAAAGTATGACATATCTCCTCTTTCATGCTGTTGTTTCGGTTGAGGCTCCGGGACCCTCGTATTAAAAAGGCCTGAGCATAAATAAGTGTGACGGGTGTGTAATCAATTTTTTTTTCTAAATTCATGGTTGCAAATAATTATCTGTGGGTTCTAAAATCAATGCCTTTCCTGTAATCTTTTATTCAAAAGGATGACATATCTCCTCTTTCATGCTGTTTCGGTTGAGGCTCCGGGACCCTCGTATTAAAAAGGCCTGAGCATAAATAAGTGTCACGGCTGTCTAATCAATGTTTTTGTGTAATTTCATGGTTGCAAATAATGATCTGTGGCTTTCTAAAATCAATGCCTTTCCTGTAATCTTTTATTCAAAAGTATGACATATCTCCTCTTTCATGCTGTTGTTTCGGTTGAGCCTCCGGGACCCTCGTATTAAAAAGGCCTGAGCATAAATAAGTGTGACGGCTGTGTAATCAATTTTTTTTTCTAAATTCACGGTTGCAAATAATGATCTGTGGGTTTCTAAAATCAATGCCTTTACTGTAATCTTTTATTCAAAAGGATGACATATCTCCTCTTTCATGCTGTTGTTTCGGTTGAGCCTCCGGGACCCTCGTATTAAAAAGGCCTGAGCATAAATAAGTGTGACGGCTGTGTAATCAATTTTTTTTTCTAAATTCACGGTTGCAAATAATGATCTGTGGGTTTCTAAAATCAATGCCTTTCCTGTAATCTTTTATTCAAAAGGATGACATATCTCCTCTTTCATGCTGTTGTTTCGGTTGAGGCTCCGGGACCCTCGTATTAAAAAGGCCTGAGCATAAATAAGTGTGACGGGTGTGTAATCAATTTTTTTTCTAAATTCACGGTTGCAAATAATCATCTGTGGGTTTCTAAAATCAATGCCTTTACTGTAATCTTTTATTCAAAAGGATGACAAATCTCCTCTTTCATGCTGTTGTTTCGGTTGAGCCTCCGGGACCCTCGTATTAAAAAGGTCTGAGCATAAATAAGTGTCACGGCTGTCTAATCAATGTTTTTGTGTAATTTCATGGTTGCAAATAATGATCTGTGGCTTTCTAAAATCAATGCCTTTCCTGTAATCTTTTATTCAAAAGGATGACATATCTCCTCTTTCATGCTGTTGTTTCGGTTGAGGCTCCGGGACCCTCGTATTAAAAAGGCCTGAGCATAAATAAGTGTGACGGGTGTGTAATCAATTTTTTTTTCTAAATTCATGGTTGCAAATAATGATCTGTGGGTTTCTAAAATCAATGCCTTTCCTGTAATCTTTTATTCAAAAGGATGACATATCTCCTATTTCATGCTGTTTCGGTTGAGGCTCCGGGACCCTCGTATTAAAAAGGCCTGAGCATAAATAAGTGTCACGGCTGTCTAATCAATGTTTTTGTGTAATTTCATGGTTGCAAATAATGATCTGTGGCTTTCTAAAATCAATGCCTTTCCTGTAATCTTTTATTCAAAAGTATGACATATCTCCTCTTTCATGCTGTTGTCTCGGTTGAGGCTCCGGGACCCTCGTATTAAAAAGGCCTGAGCATAAATAAGTGTGATGGGTGTGTAATCAATTTTTTTTTCTAAATTCACGGTTGCAAATAATGATCTGTGGGTTTCTAAAATCAATGCCTTTACTGTAATCTTTTATTCAAAAGGATGACATATCTCCTCTTTCATGCTGTTGTTTCGGTTGAGCCTCCGGGACCCTCGTATTAAAAAGGCCTGAGCATAAATAAGTGTGACGGGTGTGTAATCATTTTTTTTTTCTAAATTCACGGTTGCAAATAATGATCTGTGGGTTTCTAAAATCAATGTCTTTCCTGTAATCTTTTATTCAAAAGGATGACATATCTCCTCTTTCATGCTGTTGTTTCGGTTGAGGCTCGGGGACCCTCGTATTAAAAAGGCCTGAGCATAAATAAGTGTGACGGGTGTGTAATCAATTTTTTTTCTAAATTCACGGTTGCAAATAATGATCTGTGGGTTTCTAAAATCAATGCCTTTACTGTAATCTTTTATTCAAAAGGATGACATATCTCCTCTTTCATGCTGTTGTTTCGGTTGAGCCTCCGGGACCCTCGTATTAAAAAGGCCTGAGCATAAATAAGTGTCACGGCTGTCTAATCAATGTTTTTGTGTAATTTCATGGTTGCAAATAATGATCTGTGGCTTTCTAAAATCAATGCCTTTCCTGTAATCTTTTATTCAAAAGGATGACATATCTCCTCTTTCATGCTGTTGTTTCGGTTGAGGCTCCGGGACCCTCGTATTAAAAAGGCCTGAGCATAAATAAGTGTGACAGGTGTGTAATCAATTTTTTTTTCTAAATTCACGGTTGCAAATAATGATCTGTGGGTTTCTAAAATCAATGCCTTTACTGTAATCTTTTATTCAAAAGGATGACATATCTCCTCTTTCATGCTGTTGTTTCGGTTGAGCCTCCGTGACCCTCGTATTAAAAAGGCCTGAGCATAAATAATTGTCACGGCTGTCTAATCAATGTTTTTGTGTAATTTCATGGTTGCAAATAATGATCTGTGGCTTTCTAAAATCAATGCCTTTCCTGTAATCTTTTATTCAAAAGTATGACATATCTCCTCTTTCATGCTGTTGTTTCGGTTGAGGCTCCGGGACCCTCGTATTAAAAAGGCCTGAGCATAAATAAGTGTGACGGGTGTGTAATCAATTTTTTTTCTAAATTCACGGTTGCAAATAATGATCTGTGGGTTTCTAAAATCAATGCCTTTCCTGTAATCTTTTATTCAAAAAGATGACATATCTCCTCTTTCATGCTGTTTCGGTTGAGGCTCCGGGACCCTCGTATTAAAAAGGCCTGAGCATAAATAAGTGTCACGGCTGTCTAATCAATGTTTTTGTCTAATTTCACGGTTGCAAATAATGATCTGTGGCTTTCTAAAATCAATGCCTTTCCTGTAATCTTTTATTCAAAAGGATGACATATCTCCTTTTTCATGCTGTTGTTTCGGTTGAGGCTCCGGGACCCTCGTATTAAAAAGGCCTGAGCATAAATAAGTGTCACGGCTGTGTAATCATTTTTTTTTTCTAAATTCACGGTTGCAAATAATGATCTGTGGGTTTCTAAAATCAATGCCTTTCCTGTAATCTTTTATTCAAAAGGATGACATATCTCCTCTTTCATGCTGTTGTTTCGGTTGAGGCTCCGGGACCCTCGTATTAAAAAGGCCTGAGCATAAATAAGTGTGACGGGTGTGTAATCAATTTTTTTTTCTAAATTCACGGTTGCAAATAATGATCTGTGGCTTTCTAAAATCAATGCCTTTCCTGTAATCTTTTATTCAAAAGTATGACATATCTCCTCTTTCATGCTGTTGTCTCGGTTGAGGCTCCGGGACCCTCGTATTAAAAAGGCCTGAGCATAAATAAGTGTCACGGCTGTGTAATCAATTTTTTTTTCTAAATTCACGGTTGCAAATAATGATCTGTGGCTTTCTAAAATCAATGCCTTTCCTGTAATCTTTTATTCAAAAGTATGACATATCTCCTCTTTCATGCTGTTGTCTCGGTTGAGGCTCCGGGACCCTCGTATTAAAAAGGCCTGAGCATAAATAAGTGTGATGGGTGTGTAATCAATTTTTTTTTCTAAATTCACGGTTGCAAATAATGATCTGTGGGTTTCTAAAATCAATGCCTTTACTGTAATCTTTTATTCAAAAGGATGACATATCTCCTCTTTCATGCTGTTGTTTCGGTTGAGCCTCCGGGACCCTCGTATTAAAAAGGCCTGAGCATAAATAAGTGTGACAGGTGTGTAATCAATTTTTTTTTCTAAATTCACGGTTGCAAATAATGATCTGTGGGTTTCTAAAATCAATGCCTTTCCTGTAATCTTTTATTCAAAAGGATGACATATCTCCTCTTTCATGCTGTTGTTTCGGTTGAGGCTCGGGGACCCTCGTATTAAAAAGGCCTGAGCATAAATAAGTGTGACGGGTGTGTAATCAATTTTTTTTCTAAATTCACGGTTGCAAATAATGATCTGTGGGTTTCTAAAATCAATGCCTTTACTGTAATCTTTTATTCAAAAGGATGACATATCTCCTCTTTCATGCTGTTGTTTCGGTTGAGCCTCCGGGACCCTCGTATTAAAAAGGCCTGAGCATAAATAAGTGTCACGGCTGTCTAATCAATGTTTTTGTGTAATTTCATGGTTGCAAATAATGATCTGTGGCTTTCTAAAATCAATGCCTTTCCTGTAATCTTTTATTCAAAAGGATGACATATCTCCTCTTTCATGCTGTTGTTTCGGTTGAGGCTCCGGGACCCTCGTATTAAAAAGGCCTGAGCATAAATAAGTGTGACAGGTGTGTAATCAATTTTTTTTTCTAAATTCACGGTTGCAAATAATGATCTGTGGGTTTCTAAAATCAATGCCTTTACTGTAATCTTTTATTCAAAAGGATGACATATCTCCTTTTTCATGCTGTTGTTTCGGTTGAGCCTCCGTGACCCTCGTATTAAAAAGGCCTGAGCATAAATAAGTGTCACGGCTGTGTAATCAATTTTTTTTTCTAAATTCACGGTTGCAAATAATGATCTGTGGGTTTCTAAAATCAATGCCTTTCCTGTAATCTTTTATTCAAAAGGATGACATATCTCCTCTTTCATGCTGTTGTTTCGGTTGAGGCTCCGGGACCCTCGTATTAAAAAGGCCTGAGCATAAATAAGTGTCACGGCTGTGTAATCAATTTTTTTTTCTAAATTCACGGTTGCAAATAATGATCTGTGGGTTTCTAAAATCAATGACTTTCCTGTAATCTTTTATTCAAAAGGATGACATATCTCCTCTTTCATGCTGTTGTTTCGGTTGAGGCTCCGGGACCATCGTATTAAAAAGGCCTGAGCATAAATAAGTGTGACGGGTGTGTAATCAATTTTTTTTTCTAAATTCACGGTTGCAAATAATGATCTGTGGGTTTCTAAAATCAATGCCTTTCCTGTAATCTTTTATTCAAAAGGATGACATATCTCCTCTTTCATGCTGTTGTTTCGGTTGAGGCTCCGGGACCCTCGTATTAAAAAGGCCTGATCATAAATAAGTGTGACGGCTGTGTAATCAATTTTTTTTTCTAAATTCACGGTTGCAAATAATGATCTGTGGGTTTCTAAAATGAATGCCTTTCCTGTAATCTTTTATTCAAAAGGATGACATATCTCCTCTTTCATGCTGTTGTTTCGGTTGAGGCTCCGGGACCATCGTATTAAAAAGGCCTGAGCATAAATAAGTGTGACGGGTGTGTAATCAATTTTTTTTCTAAATTCACGGTTGCAAATAATGATCTGTGGGTTTCTAAAATCAATGCCTTTCCTGTAATCTTTTATTCAAAAGAATGACATATCTCCTCTTTCATGTTGTTGTTTCGGTTGAGGCTCCGGAACCCTCGTATTAAAAAGGCCTGAGCATAAATAAGTGTCACGGCTGTGTAATCAATTTTTTTTTCTAAATTCACGGTTGCAAATAATGATCTGTGGCTTTCTAAAATCAATGCCTTTACTGTAATCTTTTATTCAAAAGGATGACAGTACTACCAAAATACAGCCAATGAAGGGCCTTAGGAAGACTGAGCCAAGGTTGGATTGTAGTATTTGGTTAGGCTAATCATGATGGCCATGTAGACCACCACCACCGAGAGTCCTGGAAGTAACAGGAATGATGAGATGAAAGAACTAAGAATAGTAGAACTTGAAACAACAGAGTTAGCCATGGGTGTTAGTGCAAAACCGCTTGGCTTTTTTTTGGCTTTGGGTGCGGCTATTCATGCAGGCCATATAGAGCTGACAACATTCGGTGTCGTATCAGCTATTAAACTAATAAGAACAGTACTACCAAAATACAGCCAATGAAGGGCCTTAGGAAGACTGGGCCAAGGTTGGATTGTAGTATTTGGTTAGGCTAATGATGATGGCCATGTAGACCACCACCACCGAGAGTCCTGGAAGTAACAGGGATGATGAGATGAAAGAGCTAAGAATAGTAGAACTTGAAACAACAGAGTTAGCCATGGGTGTTAGTGCAAAACCGCTTGGCTTTGTTTTGGCTTTGGGTGCGGCTATTCATGCAGGCCATATAGAGCTGACAACATTCGGTGTCGTATCAGCTATTAAACTAATAAGAACAGTACTACCAAAATACAGCCAATGAAGGGCCTTAGGAAGACTGGGCCAAGGTTGGATTGTAGTATTTGGTTAGGCTAATCATGATGGCCATGTAGACCACCACCACCGAGAGTCCTGGAAGTAACAGGGATGATGAGATGAAAGAGCTAAGAATAGTAGAACTTGAAACAACAGAGTTAGCCATGGGTGTTAGTGCAAAACCGCTTGGCTTTTTTTTGGCTTTGGGTGCGGCTATTCATGCAGGCCATATAGAGCTGACAACATTCGGTGTCGTATCAGCTATTAAACTAATGAGAACAGTACTACCAAAATACAGCCAATGAAGGGCCTTAGGAAGACTGAGCCAAGGTTGGATTGTAGTATTTGGTTAGGCTAATCATGATGGCCATGTAGACCACCATAGTAATAAGAACAGTACTAGCAAAATACAGCCAATGAAGGGCCTTAGGAAGACTGAGCCAAGGTTGGATTGTAGTATTTGGTTAGGCTAATCATGAGGGCCATGTAGACCACCACCACCGAGAGTCCTGGAAGTAACAGGGATGATGAGATGAAAGTGCTAAGAATAGTACTACTTGAAACAACAGAGTTAGCCATGGGTGTTAATCCAAGACCGCTTGGATTTATTTTTGTATTGGGTGCAGCTAATCCTGCAGGCCATATAGAGCTGACAACATTCGGTGTTGTATCAGCTATAAAAATAATAAGAACTGTACTATCAAAATACAGACAATGAAGGGCCTATGAAGACTGAGCAAAGGTTGGATTGTAGTATTTTGTTCGGCTAATCATGATGGCCATGTAGACCGCCCATAACAGGGATGAAAGTGCTAAGAATAGTACTAATTGAAACAACAGAGTTAGCCATGGGTGTTAGTCTAAGAACACTCGGCTTTTTTTTGGGTTTGGGTGCAGCTAATCATGAAGGACAGATAGACCTGCCACCATTTGGTGTTGTAACAGGTATGAAAATGCAAAGAACAGTACTACATAACACAAACTACTTACTATGGGTCCCAGAACATATGTTTGGTTGTTATATTTTGTAAGGGTAATCATGCAGGCCATATAGACCTCCACCGATAGGGTGAGTATGAGTAACAGCTATTAAAATGCGAAGGACATTACTAATTAACACAACATAGTTACCATGGGTCGCAGACCAAGAGCAGATGTCTTATTATTATATTTTGTATGGGTAATCATCCAGGCCGTATAGACCTCACCAAATAGGGGGAGTTACAGAGATTAAAGTGCTAAGAATGGTAGTACTTAAAACACAACCTCGTTAAAATAGGTAGCAGACCACATGTCTTATTATTATAATTTTTCAGGGTAATCTGGCAGGCCATATAGAACTTCCACGATAGGGGGGGGGGAACAGGGATTAAAGTGCTAAGAAAAGTACTAATTGACACAAGCTAGTTGGGTCCAAGAACGCATGTTTGATTATTAGAATTTATTAGGGTAATTATATATCTAACAAATATATCTATTTCTCTTCTATCGATTCTATCTAACTATCAATCTATGTATATCTATCTATCCTATCTATCACTATCAATCTATCTTCTGTCCGGGATGTTTTGAGACAGCCACTTTGGGAATGTTAGTTGATTTAGACCCATTATGGCTTAAAAGCAGACTCTGCATCAACTATGTAATTTTCCATGGGAGTTTTGCCAGGGATCCCCCTCCAGCATGCAACAGTCCAGGTGTTAGGACCCTTGAAACAACTTTTCCATCACATTGAATTCAATGGCGGTTTCGTGCGGTCCACGCATTCGCGAACAATACCGGAAGTTCGAGTCCGCGGTTCGCGAACCGAAAATTTTAGGTTCGCGACATCACTAATTATAAATAAAAAAATTAACTCTGCCCTCAATACTCCACGTGAACACTTACTACAATACAGGGAGAAGAAAAACATATCACGTATCCCACTAGTAGTCAAATACATCGCTGCTGTGGAAGGGATACGACAAATCATAAAAGACATACAGCCACTACTCCTAGAGGATCCCACACTCAAAAAAATCTTTCCAAAACCCCCAATCCTGGCATACAGACAACCACCTAACCTAAAGCAGAAACTGGTACATAGGAAGCTACCCCTTGAGAAAAAGAACACTCAGAATGGAACCACGTGCTGCTATAAAGCTCTCTGCAAACTGTGTCAACACGTTTGTGAAAGCAGCACAGCAAATCACAATAATAAATCCTATAACATTAAAGGGGCATATCCATGTATATCTGCAAATGTGGTATACATGATACATTGCACTGCATGTGAAGTGGGATGCTATAGTGGAGAAACAAGCCAAAAACTGCACCTTCGGATGAACTTACACAGACACTCAATAAAAAACCACTGTGAGACAAAATACTGCACCCCTGTTGGTCACCATTTCACCCAACCTGACCACTCCATCCAAAACCTCAAAATTCTCAGAGGCAACTTCAAAAACACCATGGAAAGAAAAACATTTGAAATGAAAATGATAGTGCACTTCAACTTGTTTAATTCTGGACTAAATGTGGACTCTGGATTCTTAACACATTATCAAATTTTTTTGTAATGTATTCATTTAGTCAATTACATTGTAAATACTACATTCTTTATACATAGGTACACAGGTAAGCCTATGTCCACACTTTTGTCTTTTTATAACTTTTGTATTCCCCCTGTATATACAATTTCACATCTTTATAGATTTTGATTCAATGTTGATATATAACTTTATGTCAGTATATGCTCTATGTATAGCTAAATATTTCCCCTGTCTGTTCTCCTACACTGGACACTGTCTGCCTGTTACCTAAGCCCCCCTTATGACTTTTACGACACCTCCTCCTCTCCCTGCACTTTCTGTCTTCTTAGCTATTCTGTGTTTTAAGATATAATCTGTAAATTCCATTGAACTGGTAAATATTGCTTCAGACTTGATAAAGGAAGGAACTCTTCCAAAAACTTGTCAACTTATAAATGTATTGTTAGTCCAATAAAAAAGTAGCATTGCTCAATGCAATACTCTTGTTATTTTGATATCTAAATCTCTGGACTAACACGGCTACTCCAATCAACGTATATATATATATGTATATATATATATATATATATATATATATATATATATATATATATATATATATATATATATATATAGATAGATAGATATCAAAATAACAAGAGTATTGCATTGAGCAATGCTACTTTTTTTTGCACTTTCTGGCTTACCTCTCGTATCACGAGTGGAAAGTAAACATGTTTGCGTGTGCGCAATCGTGTTTTGCGCTAGAATGATTACCGCAACTTCAGAGCTCTGATTAACTCTTTTATGAAACTAAAAAGTTGAACAAAACACATCAAAAATACATTACAAAGTACACTTACACTCATAATAACACTATCTAATAACAATTATTATAACAATAATAAATAACACTATAACAATAATATTAACAATGAGAAACATATGTATACATCTTTAAAAAAGTTTATGTATGTGTGTGTATATATATATATATATATATATATGTCTATATTTGTGTATATATAGTATCCCACAAAAGTAGGAGTACACCCCTCACATTTTTGTAAATATTTTATTATATCTTTTCATTTGACAACACTGAAGAAATGACACTTTGCTACAATGTAAAGTAGTGAGTGTACAGCCTGTCTACCAGTGTAAATGTGCTGTCCCCTCAAAATAACTCAACACACAGCCATTAATGTCTAAACCGTTGGAAACAAAAGTGAGTACACCCATAGGTGAAAATGTCCAAATTGTGCCCAAAGTGTCAACATTTTGTGTGTCCACCATTATTTTTCAGTACTGCCTTAACCCTCTTGGGCATGGAGTTCACCAGAGCTTCACAGGTTGCCACTGGAGTCCTCTTCCACTCCTCCATGATGACATCATGGAGCTGGTGGATGTTAGGTACCTTGTGCTCCCCCACATTCCATTTGAGGATGCCCCACGGATAATCAATAGGGTTTAGGTCTGGAGATATGCTTGGCCAGTCCATCACCTTTACCCTCAGCCTCTCTAGCAAGGCAGTGGTCGTCTTGGAGGTGTGTTTGGGGTCGTTATCATGTTGGAATACTGTCCTGCGGCCCAGTCTCCAAAGGGAGGGGATCATGCTCTGCTTTAGTATGTCACAGTACATGTTGGCATTCATGGTTCCCTTAATGAACTGTAGCTCCCCAGTGGCCGGCAGTACTCATGCAGGCCCAGACCATGACGCTCCCATCACCATGATTGACTGTAGGCAAGACACACTTGTCTTTGTACTCCTCATCTGATTGCCGTCACACACACTTGACACCTTCTGAACCAAATAAGCTTATCTTGGTCTCATCAGACCACAGGGCATGGTTCCAGTAATCCATGTCCTTTGTCTGCTTGTCTTCAGCAAACTGTTTGAGGGCTTTCTTGTGCATTATCTTTAGAAGATGCTTCCTTCTGGGATGACAGCCATGCAGACCAATTTGATGCAGTGTGCGGCATATGGTCTGAGCACTGACAGACTGACCCCCCACCCCTTCAACCTCTGCAGCAATGCTGGCAGCACTCATACGTCTATTTCGCAAAGACAACCTCTGGATATGACGCTAAGCATGTTCACTCAACTTCTTTGGTCAACTATTGCGAGGCCTGTTCTGAGTGGAATCTGTCCTTTTGGGGGGGGCTTTTTTATTTTCATATGGATTAGGTATAATTTTTTTAAATTTTTCTTAATTTTGTTTATTTTTTTCTGAAATGTTAGACTTTTTATTTTTTTGTAATTTTAGATTATATTTTTGTAATTTAAAGTGTAAAGTTTTATTTAAGTGTAACTTAATATTGGGGTTAATTTAGGGGGAGTTAGGTTAGGGGGCTTAGTAATTGAATTAGTTGTTTGCGTTGTGGGGGGTTGGCGGTTTAGGAGTTAAAAGGTTAATTTCGATGTGGGGGTTTGGTGGTTTATGGGTTAATAGGTTAATTAGGTTTATTTTGCAATATGGGGGTTTGTTGGTTTAGGGGATAATAGGTTTATTATTGCAACGTGAGGGGTTGGCGGTTAAAGGGTTTATATTTTTATTATGTTATTTGCGGATAATGGTTTAATTACTTTATTATTTTGCGATGTGTGGGTTTGCGGTTTGTGTGTTTGTTAATACTTCGTGCAGGAGATTAGTTTTTTTTTGTTATACTTCGTGCGGGCGGTTATGTGTTTTTTATTTTTTTCTTGCGGGCGGTTATGTGTTTTTTTTATATTTCGTGTGGGTGGTTGCAATTTTTTTTAAAGCTTTGGGTTTGCTTTGGTGGATTCTTTTACCACCCTGCCATTTTCAAAATCCACCGGGATGCAGCTTTCACTGCATCCAGGTTAATTAATTTGGCTGCATGCACAGCCAACATTCCTTCAAGGATGCGTGCGCAACTGGAGACACCGACGGACACATTACAAACACGATTATAGTATAGATATATGTATTTACAGACATATATACACATATAAACACAAAAATAAATTTGTATACATACAGTATATAGACATATATATAAGTACGCAAGGAAAGAGTTTAAGCAATGGCACTATTTAGGCAGACCCCACTATTATTATTATCCTAAGTGCACTCAAAAATTGATAGCACTTCTACAGTAGGGGGTAATATGCGTGGGTTGGTTCTTGTGCATAAATTGAAATTCCAACTAAATTGTGGAAGTATAAAGACTATCCACGACAGTATGCACTTACAGCACTCTACACCCAGACTTTGGAGTGGTACTGGTTAGAGAAAATAATTAAAATGTAACTTTTATTAGATTTCTTAAAAAGTGAAGACAAATTACACACAACACACAGAAAATAAAATCCTAAAGTAAGCTCTGTCATACAAATGCCGAGTACAGTGAACACTGAGATTATAGTAAATGCCTATGATAAATTGTAATAGAGTGTCACATGTAATGTATTAGCATATTACATTAATTATCTCCAATAAATAATGATACCTCAGTCCTAGCAATGATCGTTACGGGTCTTTGCATATGATTTAAGTAGGGGTAATTATACCCTGTAAATAGGTGTTGATTGAGGTATTGATAGTATAATCACTGGTACATAAATCCCAAGTCAATATCTAGTATTGACCACAGAGGGTAATATATTCAACTGATCATATGTTGATCATGCTTCCCCTTGTGTCTTTATAATCACATCGGGGTGTACGCTTTAGCGAAGGGTAATTATCAGTATAAATCACCAGTATAGTGTTCTGATGCATTATATATTAGTGGCTTGGGCTGGTGTTTACTAATATATACAAATAGGTAAAGGTGTAGTTTCACTGAAATACATTGTATCCGGAATATCGTGAATGAAAGTATTTATTTCCCATAAATGGCCTGTTATAAGAAGATTGTATAATGCTTCTTATTATACAGTGTTTATGTTAATATAACACTTATGACACCTTGGGAAATAATAGGCTCAGATTATGTTTATCTAGGTTCTAGTGATACCATGATTGTAGTTGCTAAATAAGTGGTATTGATAGCCATAAATGTGTTTACCTTAGGGAATTGTTGCACTAATGATCGTGTGTATCCTAGTGTGACCAATATATTCTTATGTCATTCCCTCTTACTGCTCAATATATATAAAAGAGTTGTTTTATATAATATATATTGTTATATTAAGTAGATCCTGAGCTTTCTGTATTATACATACGTACACTTACAGTTCACACTTGTATATCTCAATGAGACAGTTACGCTGTTTAGCCAAACACTGCAATTATATGCATATTTATCAGAGCTTGGATTGAATGATGTCAATCACTTTAGGTTAATAAATATTTGTGTGAATTATTTGTGTACTTCTATCTTTAAAATAAATACTGTGGTTATGGTGTTAGGTTACTATAAGGTGTTATCAGCTCGAACTGTAACTTATTTTGCTGGTATCAGTATAAGATCTCATCCATGGACTTATTATTACTGATATTACTGATTTTGTAAGTCTCCGACAATATATATATATATATGGATCTTTCAAGACGCTGAAATTACCCGGATTTTATTATACTATTACAGTTAGTTGTTATATCACCAATTATTACAAACACTAAATAACGATGATACAAACTAAACAGCTGTGGATTAATTTCTCAATCCGAGTATTTTTCTTGTGTATAAATGATTTATGTACTTTGAGCTTGTATACTTGTTAGTACATTATGTCGGTTGTGGAAAGTTAATATACTGTAAATAAAGCTGTGTCTTCTGTTTACAGTTATTTGCCACTACTATCTGCTAGCTCATGATTACACAAAATGCATTTGTTTAATACACTATATACTGAGAAACCATCCACCTTTGTTTGATTACCTAGGTGTTTATCTGATATTGGGGATCTAGTACACTGTTAAATTATACCAGTATCGTTGCGTTATTATAGATCCACAACTGCTGTGTATGTATTGGAGTGTTTAGATATTTATCGGTCTGCAAGGGATTCCGGCTAATACTCTGTGTTTATTTATTGGCAGACTGAATTGGTTCTACAGCTCTCGTAACCTTGTTAAGAGTACCCAGATGAGGGTCAAATGCTGATAATCTAATACTTGTTAGCAAATTGTGTCCATTGTGAAAGATTAATATACTGGTTATAAAGCTGTATCTTCTGTTTATAGCTTAATACCACCTGTATCTGCTAGTTCTCAGTTACACAAATTGCATTTGTTTCAAACAATATATACTAAGAATCCTTCCCCCTTTGTTTGATTGCCCGGATGCTTATCTAATGTTGTGGATCTGGCACACAGTTAAAGTATACCGGTATCATTGCGGTACTATGTATCCACAGCTGCTGTGTATTTATTAAAGTGTTTAGATGTGTATCGGTCTGCACGGGATTCTGGCTAATACAATGTATTTATTTATTGGCAGACTGTATTGGTTCTACAGATCTAATAACCTTGTTAAGAGTACCCGGATGAGGGTAAAATGCCGATAATCTAAATACTTCTAAGTTATATCAACACCTTCGTGACTCTTGTGTAACACCTATTGTATTATAGTACCCACATAAGTTTGCCCCACCACTAGAAGTGAACTAACGGTCGACCCTAACGGTCCTGGGGTTAACGGTTAAATTATTATAACAACAGAGATATTCTAATATTGGGACAGAGCTACAAGTTAAAAAGTTAAAAAGCGTCTAACACTACTGACGCGTTTCGCCCATGAAGGGCTTTTTCAAACGCAGCGAGCCGACAATTTTCCAAATATTTATGTGTTCCGGTCTCTGGTGGTACCTCCCCTTCTGTTCTCTGATTGGATAGGGACAGGTAGTGTTCGTTCCTCAATAATAAAGGTGGTATATACCTGTTATGTTCGTTTATACCAGCAACTACTATCATTGATTGAGTTTATTATTTTTTCCTCTTGATGTTAAGATTACTGATGTGATGTTAAATTCTCCCATGTGATTTGCTTGAGTTATTGTATATTGATCTATTTTTATCACCAAAATATCTTATTTGTGTGTCTTCAATTTGGTTATTATTTTTCCTTATATTAAGGTGGTGTCATAATATATCACTATTGTATTTTTAAGATAACTAAACACTCTATTATATAGTAATTAGATGAGTTGTTGTTGAATTTTTATTTTTTATATATAGTGTCTTTTCTTTTGACTTGAATTTGGTTCTTGTTTTCCATTATCCTGTGATGGTAGTATAATTTGTCCACATTTGAATGTTAAGTTTCTCTTTATACACTTATTATGATGGGAGAGTGTAAGTGTAGTATAATGTGATATTAAAATCATTATTTGGGTGATCTTGTGTTAGGTTTGGTTGAATTATTTTATATTTCATTATATCTATTATATTGTTATATTGAGTATGTCATCTATCCTATGATAATTACCAATTATTAGACTGTGTCACTCTGAATGAACAGTGTGTACTTCTTCTGTGAATGTGAATGGGTGATTATATAATGTTTCTCGTGAATTAAGGTGAAGAAAAAATATGTATATAAATTATATATAATTGTGTACAATATGTGTCTTGGTGATTATCTTGATTATGGGATGTGTGTTGTGCTTCAGAGAAGTTTTAATTGTCAAATAAAGTGTGTCACTATTATATAACCAAATACCTATACTCAAAGTGGATTACCACTGTTGTTGTGATAAATGTGATAAAACATTTTTTTAATACTTATTGTGTATAATTGTGATTGAGTGAGGAAAAAAACGTGAAACGGAGAGGGGGGGTTAAGGAAAACTAAGTGAGTGTGCGAAAAGTGAAGTGGTATGTATTTTTTCAAATTTGTGTGAAAGTGAGTCGGTCAGTATCTCTGACCTGAATATCTTTGTTGATGAAATGTGTCTTTTTAGATTATCATGGGATTTATGAACCAGTGATTATACTATCAATACCTCAATCAACACCTATTTACAGGGTATAATTACCCCTGCTTAAATCATATGCAAAGAATCATAACGATCATTTCCAGGACTGAGGTATCATTATTTATTGGAGATAATTAATGTAATATGCTGATACATTACATGTGACACTCTATTACAATTTATCATAGGTATTTACTATAATCTCAGTGTTCACTGTACTCGGCATTTGTATGACAGAGCTTACTTTAGGATTTTATTTTCTGTGTGTTGTGTGTAATTTGTCTTCACTTTTTAAGAAATCTAATAAAAGTTACATTTGAATTATTTTCTCTAACCAGTACCACTCCTAAGTCTGGGCATAGAGTGCTGTAAGTGCATACTGTTGTGGATTGTCTTTATACTTCTACAATTTAGTTGGAATATATATAAGTACATTGGAGCCCTTTGCCGTTTAGTAGATGAACATATGTAAAAGCATATTTATAATATTTAATAAAGGTTTTAATACGTATTTAAATGTTTCACTTCCCAATGTTCTGCGCATTGCAGAACATGTTCTATGTATTTCTAAATAGATATTCCTATATATATATATCTGTATATATCTATACCTATATATATATATATATATATATATATATATAAAAAATCATGTATATATAGGTATAGATATATATTGCAAAATAATACCATTATATATATATATATATATACATATATATATATATATATATATATATATATATATATATATATATATATGTATATATAAACCAGCAAAGGAAGGGAGTCACTCACAGGGTCTTGCGGTTGCAAATCATGTCTTTATTGACGTTTCGGGGTTGCCCCGTTTTAAAAAATGCCTACTTTTGGAATATTATAAAGTTGGAATATTACGTGCACGTTCACGTACTCACCCATAGAAGTCAATTGAGAAAAAAAGTGGAAAAAAACACCCCACTCTCGCGCAAACACTATCGCATATTCTCATCTGCACTAAGCCAATATCAAAATATGAATATTTCATATTCCAATGTTCTTTATATAAATATATATAAGTAAAGGAAGATGGTAGAAGCACTCCTGGTTAAGTACAAGGCCCAAACCGGTCTGTGGTGCCCCGGGTGCACTCCAAGGTAAATACAAACCAGCAAAGGAAGGGAGTCACTCACAGGGTCTTGCGGTAACAAATCATGACTTTATTGACGTTTCGGGGTTGCCCCCGTTTTCAAAATAGGCATTTTTTTAAACGGGGGCAACCCCAAAATGTCAATAAAGACATGATTTGTTACCGCAAGACCCTGTGAGTGACTCCCTTCCTTTGCTGGTTTGTATTTACCTTGGAGTGCACCCGGGCACCACAGGCCGGTTTGGAGCGCACGTAATATTCCAACTTTATAATATTCCAAAAGTAGGCATTTTTTAAAACGGGGGCAACCCCGAAACGTCAATAAAGTCATGATTTGCTACCGCAAGACCCTGTGAGTGATTACCTTCCTTTGCTGGTTTGTATTTACCTTGGAGTGCACCCGGGGCACCACAGACCGGTTTGGGCCTTGTACTTAACCAGGAGTGCTTCTACCATCTTCCTTTACTTATATATATTTATATAAAGAACATTGGAATATGAAATATTCATATTTTGATATTGGCTTAGTGCAGATGAGAATATGCGATAGTGTTTGCGCGAGAGTGGGGTGTTTTTTTCCACTTTTTTTCTCAATTGACTTCTATGGGTGAGTACGTGAACGTGCACGTAATATTCCAACTTTATAATATTCCAAAAGTAGGCATTTTTTAAAACGGGGCAACCCCGAAACGTCAATAAAGACATGATTTGCAACCGCAAGACCCTGTGAGTGACTCCCTTCCTTTGCTGGTTTGTATTTACCTTGGAGTGCGGGACTTGTATTTAACCAGGAGTGCTTCTACCATCTTCATTTACTTATATATATGTATGTATTAATAAATATAACATATTCCGTTATATAAAGAACATTGGAATATGAAATATTCATATTTTGATATTGTTTTAGCGTAGATGAGAATATGCGATCGTGTTTGCGCGAGAGTGGGGTGTTTTTCTCCACTTTTTTTTCTCCATTGACTTCTATGGGTGAATACGTGACCGTGCACTTAATATTCCAACTTTGAATTTTTGCGCTCATTGAGTTAACACAAGCACGAAAACAGTTTGCTTTCAACTTGTAATATGAGCGTAACCCGATGAGCACAACAATCTTACTTCTAGTGCAATTAACGCTCAATCAGGAGCATTAATTTGTACTACACTTGGAAAGTGAAATATTAATAATTCCTGTTCGGGATTGTGCACAAGTGATAAGTATTAGGTTTTTTCATCTGCGCTCTCCATTAAAGTTAATGAGGGGAAAAGTTAACGCGGATGCAATATCCGAGGTCCTGAAATAAGCGCGCGTTGGGTTTTGCTCACACAAAAGTTTTACTTTCAACTTGTAATATGCGCACTTAATAAGATAGCTTTTATTGTCTATGCTAGAGTGGGAGCGCTTAATAGAATGCCCTGTGCAACCCATGGAGAGAGAGTGAGAGACATGTAAAGATAAATATAGATATGGTTATAGATACTGTTTGTGTGTATCTGTATATACTGTATATATATATATATATATATATATATATATATATATATACTGATATACTGTATATATATATACATATATATACAGTGTATATATATATATATATATATATATATATATATATGTATATATATATATATATATATATATATATATATATATATTTATATATATATATATATATATGTATATATATATATATATATATATATATATGTAGATAGATAGATAGATAGATAGATAGATAGATAGATAGATAGATAGATAGATAGATAGATGATAGTACCCATCTATATGTCATGCTACTTTGAAAGTAAATTCTTGAAAAAATATTGCGTGATTATGATTTGCAGAAACCGTTTTAGTCCACTGTGCTATAAATTTCTCATGTACTTTTTATGAGCAAATAAACCATATACCAAAAGGGCTGTCAATTAGAGATTATTATTTTTTTTTCTTTAGAATTAATTTTTTTATGTCTTTTTGACACTTTATACACATTGATAATAAACATACAGTGATGCAACTTCATGAATTATAGCGTACTAGAAAACTTGTGTAGGACTTTTCCAGGGAATTATATCTCAATAGTGTATGATAGAATTGTTTGATTTGAGTAAATAATATGTGCAGTAGTTAATACACAATTAAAAACAAACTAACATCTGCTGTAGCCTTTTGAAAATAATACCAAAAGTGTACTGTAGTTTTCAATTACAGTAGTTTAATGCTGTGCTTTACACTATTACAACAATGAACACAATAATTGCAACGGAAAGGTAATTATATTGTCTTAAATTACCATTAAACACTAAGGAGTCCATTTATCAAGCTCCGAATGGTGAGCGCCATAAACACTAGTTATGAAGCAGCAATCTAAAGACTGCTGCTCCATAACTTGTCCGCCTTCTCTGAGGAGGCGGACAGACATCGCATGAAATCAACCCGATCCAATATGATCGGGTTAATTGACACCCCCCTGCTGGCAGCCGATTGGACACAAATCGCAGGGGGTGGTATTGCAACAGCAGTTCGCAAGAACTGCTGGTGCAATTCATCGATGTGCGGCAGACATCGATGTGCGGCAGACATGATCTGCAATAACGGATCATGTCCGCTCGCACATTAGTACTTAGGCCCCTAAGGGCTAGATTACAAGTGAGACGCAATTGATTTCACAAGGATTTTTGTGATCATTTGTGCTCAGTTTTAATTGCGCTCAAATTACAAGTTGAGCAAAATCACGATTTATGCTAGAATCCTTACCACGATCTCAGCTCAGAGCTGTGGTTAACTGTTTTTCAAAACTAAACTTTGATACAAAGGGGTTTGAATGGCTATTAAAGGTAACCATCCTCACCTGAGATCTGTTTGCTTGTAATTAGTGTGTGTGTATAAAAGGTTAATGAGTTTGTGGACTCCTGACAGACCCTTGCATCTTTCATCCAGTGATGCACTGACGTTTCTGGATTATGAGTCATGGGGACATAAAAAGAATTGTCAAAGGATCTGTGGGAAAAGGGTAGTTGAACTGTATAAAACAGGAAAGGATATAAAAAGATATCCACAGAATTGAGAATGCCAACTGAGTTCAAACTCTAATCAAGAAGTGGGGAATAAGTGAATCCACGTGATATTCCAACTTTGGATTTTTGCTCTCATCAAGTTAACACTTAACAAAAACAGTTTACTTTCAACTCGTCATACGAGCAAAACTCATTGAGCGCAAAAATCTTACTTCTAGCGAAATTGACGCTTAGTTAGAGTGACCATATTGCCGCTTTAAAAAGGGATACATATGAAAAATACATATGACAGGGTTCTTATACAAATCAGTTGTTTAAACAGCACTGAAAAAAGCCCTGACATATGTATTTTTCATATGTGTACCTTTTTAAAGCGGCAATATGGTCACCCTATGCTTAGTCGGGAGCATTCATTTGCACTTCATATGGAATGTGAAATATTAATAATTCCTGCTCAGGATTGCTTGCAAGCGAATAGTATTAGGTTTTTTCTTCTGCACTCAACATTAAAGTCAATGGGGGGAAAATTAGCGTGGTTGCAATATCCAATGTCCTGAAGATAGCGTTCTTTGGGTTTTTCTCACACAAAAGTTTTACTTTCAACTTGTAATATGCCCGTTCAATAAGGTAACTTTAATGTCTGTGCTCGAGTGGGAGCGCTACATAGTGTGACATTTGTAATCTAGCACTGCAACCCATTGAGAGAGAGATAGATAGAATGAGAGACATGTAAAGATAAATTTAGATATGTTTATAGATACTGTGTGTGTGTGTGTGTGTAATTAGATAGATTGATAGATAGATAGATAGATAGATAGATAGATAGATAGATAGTACCCATCTACATGTCATGCTACTTTGAAAGTAAATTCTTGAAAAAATATTGTGTGACTATGACTTGCAGAAACAGTTTTAGTCCACTTTGCTGTAAATTCGTCATGTACGTTTTATGAGCAAATATACCATGTTTATAACAATATTTTATTTGTTGACCTTCAAGGATTTCTCAGTGACATAAAAGGTTTGTCAACAGTGATGTGTGGTGACTTCAGAGGCTGGTGAGGCAGTGTCTAGGAATCGGATACGCCTTCATTCTTTAGATATCCTTTGTTGAAGAAATAGCAATTGCACATGGGCGAGCCAATATCTATATGCAGCCACCATTCAGTATCTACTGAGCATATTTAGATATGATTTTCAACAAAGGATATCTGATTTTCTTCATTCTTTTGATATCCTTTGTTGAAAAGCATATCTAAATATGCTTATAAGCTATCGAGCATATTTAGATATGAATTTCAACAAAGGATATCTGATTTCCTTCATTCTTTTGATATCCTTTGTGGACAAGCATATCTAAATATGCTCAGTAGCTAATGAGCATATTTAGATATGATTTTCAACAAAGGATATCAAAAGAATGAAGGAAATCAGATATCCTTTGTTGAAATTCATATCTAAATATGCTCAATAGCTACTGAGCATATTTAGATATGCTTTTCAACAAAGGATATCAAAAGAATGAAGAAAATCAGATATC